>NC_090942.1:101582710-101804546 GCF_040807025.1 Struthio camelus
GCATCAGGACACAGGTTCTTCACTACCAGTACAACGGGCTGCAATTCCTTTCTATGCCTGGAAGTTTTCTGTCTCAGTAGCAGAGCAGGAAGGGACTCCTGTCCTGCTACTCTGTGAAAATTGCACAACCTCTAGCTAGTTTCCGAACACTGCGACTTCTTGAAAGAAGAGTACAACCCCGCTAAGGCCGGTCACAGTATGGACGTCATGGGGAAGAGGGGGAACGGGTGCTGAAAGAGAGGAAAGACAGCTGAAGTCAGATTTGCCTTTGTATAGAAGCTAACTAGGAGGGGATGCGGGACACCGTCTGCCAGACGGCCCTGAGTTTCCAGCCCTTTTCTGAGTGACATGGGCAGCACGAATTTCTAAGCGGACCTACAGAGATCAGGATTCCTCAAAGTCTTGTGGCTGGTTAGCAGTTCCAGCTGAAGGTCTTCCTCATCTGTGGTGCTTAGAAGGTGTCTCCCCCAAGGGGTTCCCAGGTGTCTAGTCAGATCTGAAACATGCCACAGTCCTTTCCGCAGTCAGACCACTCACTCGGTCTCTCTGCCACTTGGATCCCTAAATCTGCAAAGTTCAGAAGAACCAGATTATCTTTGTCATCTCTGCCACTTTATTAAATTCAACTAAGAAGAGGCCACAGTTTAAAAATTACTGAGGCTGGACATAGAGGACAAACAAACAGATGCACACCCAAACAGCATGATTGTATGAGCCTTGCTTTGTTAGAAAACCAGATGAAAGATTCAAGTGTTCTTTGATGTGACAGGAGAAATAAGAAAACACAATTCTCCAACAGTAATTACAGAAAAGATTAATACTACATGGGCTTTCTTTTAAGGAGAAACACAAATCATTCCAAGCAGAGCAAACAGTAGATGCTGCAGAGCCTAAGCAAGCTATACATAACCCATGCTACAAATGCTGAACGTGGGATAAGCCTGAAGTACCAAGAAACACCATTTTCTATGACCTCAGCATGTAAGAGTACATAAAGGTAATAAGAAAGAAACCCTTATTTTTGAGCTGAAATGCTTTTTTCACATAGAACAGTGGCACCTGGTTTTCAAAAACAGATCTACCACAGTACTTCATCGCTACGGTAATTCAGATGATTGAATCGGGTCTCATTCGATTTTAATGCATAACACTTTTGCCCTTGTATCACACTATTTTTATGCACCTGCTTTACACTTCGTCTTCTGTTGTCTAAATTTTAACCAAAACTGGGGAGACAGACAAAACACTCATCTAATCTGTATCTGCTGCTGCTATCCTCAGCGTCAGCATAAGCGAACTGTGTTCATAGTGATTTTATGTTGGCTGATTAAATATACAACCACCCAAGGCAGGTGTATTGCCATAACCACTCCATGCAGAGTGGAAAATAAATGATTAGTGTTTAGCATCACCCATAGGAAGCAATAAGATCAGAAGTTAGCACATAACAAATGTAAAATTATCCACAATTGAAGAATTCAGTCAGGAAAAGAAATAAGCACTCTTTGTGTATGATTAGTGTCTTACAAAAAGAAATTTCAGTAACTACTTTTCTGCTCCAAAGGCTGTTGAAGAGATCTATACTTCAGACACTCAATATCATATCAAGCATGATCTGTGGAAAAAAATGACAACTCTTTGCACAAGAAGTGAGGTGATCAAGCTGGCTATCTGTAAAGGCGATTGGCACATGGAGACGCAGCGAGAGGCTTTTCTCTTTGAGACCAGCCTGCAGCAATGCCCTACCGCAGCACCAGGCAGGCTATGTGCTGTAGCTGGCTATCTTTGAAATGAAACAAGTACTCACAGAGTTCAGTAGCTTCAACTCTACCCATCCCCTCCGTGGAGGAGCCAGCTCTCCTGCATCAGTGTGAATCCAAGCAACGGTCAAGAAGGAAGGAGGAGAGATAGACCAGTGTATTTCAGCCTTTGAGGACCAAACCGTAAAAGCTTTGTTCCCCACAGGCATTACCAGATAGCCCTTGTGGGGTGACGCTTTGTATTCGGCTGCTTACTCCTGGTCACACAGCCACTGCTAAGGCGATTTCATGCCAGTCACTGTCTCATTGGCAGGACTGAATAAGCATGCGAGGCCCTGTCTAAGTAATTCAGCTCTATCCTGACTGTGATTGAAAGCTGCTGCGCAGCAGGGAGCTAGTGCAGGGAAGGCTTAAAAAAACCATCCTTACAATTGCTGTCAATATTATTAGCACAAATCCAAGGCTTGATTGTGCAAGATGCCATTGGAAAGCAGTCAGTCTGCCATCCTCAAAATACAGGTAGAACTATCTAATGCTAAGAAAACAACCATGGGAAAAGAGTGGCTAGAAAGGCAGCCACCTTGCACAGTGCTGGCTGTTTAGCCCTTCAGAATAACTGGTTAGGCAGTTATTTAGAAAGATATGTTAAAAAGGAATCTGTAATTTAAAACATGATTTGAATGAACCTCCCGCAGAAATGCGGATGTGTTTTTTATTTCAGGCATGAACTATAAAGGGTCACTTCCTCTTGGTGTCTGTGTTTTAGTATTTATAGTGTCTTCTGTGCAGTTCAGACAGGAGGCTCTGTGTTCAAAGATCTACCAAAAGCGTTCTGATAGAGCAGGCCTGATAACTACCCAAGTTACACCACGGGCATGACGTAGTCTGAATTTTGCTTTGGCACCCCAGAAGGCAGCTGCCATTGGACTGTACCATAGCTACATGATCTGTCTTTGTTTTATCTTTTAGAAGCGCTTACAGAAATGAGGAAAAGTCTGTAAGTGTGTTTATAAACATTTTCCATAGTGAAACTGAGAAATAATCCCCCCCCACACCCCCAAAAGCTTTTACTCATATGTCATTTGGGACAATTACATTTTGCTAAGCATGCAAACAATTGAATCAGTCACAATACCTTGCGGACTAAGGAAACAAATCAGAACAACAAGAAATCCTACAAATCAGAAAACAATCTCCTTTTTAATTACTCAAGGTTACAGAGTTCCCTACTGCCTTCTCATCCTCTCTGCCCCCAGCTGAGGACTATTTTCTTTGCCTCAGTAATTGCCAAAGGATTAGATCTAGCCAAGGTCTGTGCACAGGTCCCAATTACAGCAACCAGAGATTACGCTGCGCCTCACTAAAACGTTCAGGCTGCCTTGATCTACCAGGTCAGTTGTTCCAGGAGCAGCAAACAAGAGGGTCTCTTGTCTCTTGCAGAAAAGTCTCTTTGCTTGAAACAAGAGGCTTCTTCATTAGGACACGCTAGTCTGAAACCAGGAGCGGAAGCTGAAGGATTTTCAGAGAACTCCTTATCTGCCAGCTCCCTTTTTCCTACAGTGAGTGCCTCTAAGTGACCCGTCTAATGGGAGCAGGGACAAAGCAGTGAAGGGAGGGAGGACAGGGGTGGGCGAAACCTTACTTTCCAGGTCTAAACACCTAAAATTGCATTACTGGAAATAAAGGGATAGCCAGCACACATCATGAAAACGTTAGGCACACCTTCCTAAGATCAGCTTCTTAAGGAAGATCTAATGGGTAAGCAGAGATTAAAATAAAAGAATGCTGCATCATCTGCTTTTCAGCCAGTTCATTAGAAGAAGTGATGAGTCCCAGGAGAACCAGAAATAGATAACTACATTTTTCTCAGAAGCTCACCGGGATAGCTCAGGCCAGCCAAGTTTTCTCTAAATCTTTTTCAAGTTGAACTAATCTGCCCTGAAACCTGCTAGCTTGAAACTGCTGCTACTGTTAGTCTGGTAGGGGAAATGTGAGAGAAATGCATTGAAATTGTCAGTTTTTGTTCTGAGCAAAGTCTGAAAGTAGCTGACCTACACCAACGAGCTGTCTGGCAAAGGACTGGATCTGTCCTTTGAATTTGACCCCGACAAGTGATCTGTCTTCTTCTGCGAGTCCTGCAGCATCAGGACTCAATCAAATTAAAGAGCTGTTTTTACCATTCTCTAAAATTGAACACCCTGAAGCGTGTATGTTTATGCAGAAAATGCCTCACAGCACTGAAGAGTACAGACATGAAATCATTATCTTTCCAGTACAAGATCATATGATGTGTAGCAGCACTACCAATCATTATGTCCAATGAAAATAATGGATTATGAGCGTTCCTGTCTCATTATCTTGCGACAGGATCGTTATTAACTTGTGACAGGACAATGGTTTTACAGAAAGACTCCTTGAGGAGAGGCTACATACACATATGCTTGATTCATTTTCCTTTTTCCTTCCACTGCTTAGATCACATAGCCAGCAAGTGTCCTAGATGGAAAGGATCACTCAGTGACTGCTAAACTGTAGGCTTCTTAGTTCTCCAAACTTATGCAGCCCACTAATGAATACATACCACAGCAGTTTCTCCAGACCAGAAAAATTGGCTGTTAAGACAGCATATGTATTCTCACATAGTCCACAGTGAGAATACGTTTTTCCAGAAAGGTGAGAAAACATTGTGGATTTACAAGGCAGCAATGAGATCCGAGTTAGTTTTTTCAGTGCGTAAGGAGACCCTGCTGATCTAATATGCCAGTCCCACAATGTGCTTCCAGAAATAATCAACAATAGCAGTTGCATGAGTACTTCTTCGGTAGAAACAACAGAAAGTGATGAATCTATGCACAGACTGCGTAAATAAAATAGAAATATATTAGAAAGGCACATTAAGAGCCTACCGGTGTATTTTTAATGTGTGAAGTTCAGGTTTTCAGTTTAATCTCTTTCCTGGGCTCAGTATGAGTGAGTAAGGTTTGAATAAATTCAAGAAAATCAGAATTATGATTTTGGTCAATTGCTTTAATACTTTTTTTTTTTTTTTTCAATATTACAATTGGCTTTTAGAAGTTAAAGGATCATATTTTGCTCCACAGTGCTTAACTGTGATTTTTCTCGCTTATCATATCGTATTGTCTTTGTTTCTAAGCTGAATGAGCACAACTCCTCCTGGGTATTCAGTACAGAGAGACCAGCGGAAAAACAATTAAGACTCTGAGCCCACAAATATTCATGCACGGAAACTCGTGCCAGTCGAAGTCAAGCTGAAAGTGAGCACTAAGAGACAGTGAAGACAGATTACTCGAATTTATATTTACATATGCATGAATACTCTTCTGAATTCTCTGAACGCCTTCTAAGTCCTAGCAGAGCTGCTTCTTAGTGGAAGCCCACAGCCCTGTGGCCAAACTTAGCCTACTTACACACTAATACTTTCATTAAGCACTTTCCAAAGGAGATCAAAATAGTCAAAAGGCTATCAACTGCTATTGATTGTGGAACACGATCTTTTGAAAGACCAAGGCAGTGGTTTAAAACTGATGTTCTTCCCACTACCTCTCTAGCACTCATCCGAAATTAAAGAGCGGGAAAAGAGGGCAGGAGGCAAGCTCTGCACAAATGAGAGCAGGGCCACAGCAGCATTTCCACTCAGAAGACAATTTGAACAAATTCCAGTGCAATCAATCTGCCTAGCTCCTTGCATATCATTAAATCTCTCTCTATAAACATTTAAATCAAGTGTTACTTTCTTTAAAGAGCATCTGGCTGCAACAATAAAACCATAACTTAACATTTGTAAAAAGGCTGATCACCACCAATGCCTCTCCAGGCTACAATGGCTTCAGGGCAGAGTTTCATTTTGTCCTGTAAAGCCCCAGCTTGTTTGAATTAAGTGCACGACTGACTTTTTCTTACTCTGTGTAATGTTACCATAGCTGTGAGAGACAGAGATCCTTTCCAGAAGAGCCTCAAGTTTTAAAAATAGAACGGGAAGACTCTTAAGTTTCTCCTCCTGAGAGACTATCAGTTTTGAAAAGACATTCATCTATACTTTACCTGATAAAACCTAAGTTTCATTCCTAAAGCTTTTCTTAAAGCTCAAAGTTACCTCTCAAAAGCTTAGTTTTGGCCAGTCAGCCCAAACTGGTTGTTGATTACCATCATGTCTAGTCTTAAGAGCTGCATGCATTTCTCTGATAATAGAGGTCTGGACAAGTGCTGTGGTCAATTTTTGGACTGATATCTAATAGAAGGTCCATCAAACGGAGACATTTCACATAGAAAAGTTAATGCTGATTTGTCTTGGAGGACAGTTACGGAAAATGGAGGTGTTATTCCTCCGTAACTCCGGAAACTGTTAAACAAGCCAGTTAAACAGCAGATATGAGACATGATCTGCTATAGCAATACTCCCCCAAACCCCTCCAAAAATGAGATGGAGTCTATATTTAGTGGGAACACATGCTCCTGAATACATCAGAGGAAAATATGATTTGGGAGGGTAAAAATGAGTCAAAAAATAAAACAAAACCCGTGTCTGATACAAGACGAGTACACCGGTTATGCAAGCTAGTACATTTTGCCGTGAAAAGTATGTCTCCAACAGCTGTAACTTGAAGCCTAAGGCACACAAAAAAACCGAACCACTGAAGAGTCAGTCAGGAAAGTTGCTGTAAGAGGTGGCTGAAAACACAAAAATTGAGGGTGACCTTTTAGATTTAGTTTCAGTAGATTTACAGCAATTTCATTTCCTCAAAACTTGTCTTTCCTAAATGTTCATGCTGGTGCTTTCTGTTTTGGCTGTTGTAAATAAATCCTTTCATTTAGGCTTCACTTTAGCCTGGTTTGTATGGAAAGTGATTGCTAGACTGCAGATGAGAGCAAAGGTGCTCCATACCAAGGGACCATGGTGTGCAGGAACGCAGTGAGCAGAAAAAACCTAACCTGGGGAGCGTGCGTCACAAGAATGAGCTGTTTTCTGGATTTTGGAAAGTGCAGAGTGAGAAAGCAGTTTGGGGAATCTTGTAGAGCCCAGAGACAGACGTCCCAGAAACCACAGGAACAGTCATAGCTGGCAAAGGTTCAGAATCTGTCTCTGAGCAAAGGAGGAGAAAGGCAAAAGCAACTCCTGAAGACAGCCTCAAAAAAAAAATCAATTGCTGTTTAAGGAGCAAGAGTGGCCCCAAGACTGACCCTTAGGTGTTAAGCTAGAAAGCTATAATCCAAGCAGTGAATGACCACACTAGTGACTGTTCTGATAAAAATAATGCTAAAAAGGAGCCCCTCAACTCATAAGACTAGAAGACTGATAAAATCTTTAATAACTGAACTCAAGGGTGAGAAGAATTAACTAATTCTAGCTTTCTTACCTTCTTTGACATACATTCACATTTATATATCTGCTTGTTTTAACTGGCCTCCATCTTCAACCCAATAAAACCAGATGAATGGCATTGGTCCGTAATCTACAAGAGGAGTGAAGTTCAGGTGCTGAGCTATAAACCATGCAGGGGAGCAATAGACTCCCTGTGTTTGCCTCTCTCAAATAGCACTACACTGCAAATTAAATAAACATCTATCACCTCACTGTCAGAGGGCAGGAAATTGCCAAAGATAAGCCTTTCCTAGAGTGCTAATTTAGTCCAAGTCCCAGAGTCTGAGGATATATGTTATTCTTCAACCCGAAACTTTGATTCCAAAGTAAAATGGAAGATAAATCCAGGTTAATTTTACTTTGATTTTGTTAAACAAATGCTTAGTTTGTGTGGCTTGCAAAGCGAAAAATAATAGCCTGCATGGTCTATCTGCTACTATACTAGCAATCCATTAATGAATCTATTTGACTATAACCAAAGAGAAGAAACTGAGCTGGAAAAATGACCAAATTAAAATGCTTGTAAAAAATCTCCCTTTTCAAAAATAGCTAAATTTTTGTCTAATCCCTTTTGCATCCTGGCTGCTTCGTCAATGTCAGCCTTTCCTGCATTTAAATTCCCCTTCGTTTATTCTTTTTTGAGTTAGTGAAACAGCTCTGGCCTTTGGCTTTTAATTTCACACCACCTCGAAGCGAGACTCAAAGTTTCTTTTCACTGCAGCCCGGCTGCAGTCTGATGCAGTTCAACAGCTCCTCGACAGCAGGGTTGTGACCGTGCCCTTTAAAACCTTCACAGTTTAAAGATCTCACGCACAGAACACTTTTTTTCCAGAAAAACTGGTTTGCACACTAGCCCTCTGAAAGTCTTCTTTCCCGCTGCCTGTTGTGACTCACATTAGTCTATCCCTTTTTTTTTTTTTCCTTTCTTTCTTTTTTGGCTCAAGGTTAACGCAGGGAAAGCTGAGCAATTTAATCACCCAGCCGAGCGCTTACCACTACACTAACAATGATAACAGCGGGTCACCGTGCTGCTTGCCGTCCTAAGTGGGATTAATGGCATGAGGCACACCCATTGAAAGGGCATCACAGCGGAGACTCCGGACCTTATCCAAAGAGGTCTCGGCGCACCTCTGGGATTATCCACCCAGCCACGGCTGCTGCCATAAATAGCTGCCTCCCAGGTGGGAGGAAGCGAACAGGAACCGAACGTGGCATCACCCTGGGATAAAGCTTCACCTGCTGGCTACCCGTTGCAGGAACCAATGGCAGGATTCTGGCACTTCATTTACTTGCAGGCCTAAAATGGAGTGGAAACATGTCACATAAGCCTGGACAGAGCAGACTATGGTAGTATCAAATCAGGATATTTCCTTTTAACCTACTGCCATGGTGTTTCTGATGATTTGGTTTGTGGTATTACCAGTCAGGAGAGAAGAAAGAGGAGCCCCCTGGGACCAGAGGGGAGAAGCAGCTCAGCCCGCAGTCTGGAAAGTCCACAGGTTCAGAGGAAGCAGGGAGCACTCACCCTTCATTTAAACTCACAGCATTTGCCTAGAGTTTTGTTTCCAAAGAAATCCAGTTTGCAAGGGCTCCAAGAGCAACACCAACATAGACCAGAAACCTTTGCTGGGGGGAAGAGAACACCCCTCTGTTACGTTCCTCACGACTCTACCGTGTCCGACCTAAAGGACGCTGAGCAATCACACACGAGGCAGTTAGGCATGCTGTGGTGACGGAGGCGCCGTACGCAGGTGCCCGAGGGGCTGCGGAGCGAAGCTCAGTGAAGCGGAGTCAAACATCAGGTCTGAGCCCAGATGCAGCCCTGGTCCTGGCCAGGCTGCCTCCTACTCAGCGCCCCCTCCTCCATCAGCCCTGCCACACAGCTGGCACACATGGCATGAGCAGGTCATGAGCACCCAGTTCAGACAGTTGATTCCTAATCTAATAACTGGTGAATAACCTCTAACTCTGCCTTTGACTGAGTTAGTCCAAGTTCACAGCCCCCTTGGGCGGTGCAGGACCCTATTCGGGCCTGACCCACAGGCTCACTGTACTGAGCCACGTCATCTACAGCTCGTAGCTTGCTGACTTCCCTCCTTGTTCTGCTGCTCTATAAGCAGCTTTCATTACAAAAGAGGGAGCTCAGCTAAAGCCGATCTACCTGCCTCTCCCACACCTAAATGCTCACTGCTGATTAAGACTGAAATTAGCTAGGTCTTGCACAAGCAGAACTCAAGCACCTTGTCTAAGAGGAACACGGTAGGAAAGGAGGTGCAAGCCTGGGCTCATTTCAGTCCTTCCATCAGTGACAGGATTTGCTCTAACCAGCTCAGGAACACCATACTGTCCTCATGATCGAAGCAGCTTGTGGATCAATCGGGGTCTGTGCCCAGATGGTAGCCACCAAGGTCGTACAAACATTTGCTTTTGGTGCAGTGACTAGAATCAAGATGCCGTTGTAGGGCACAGCTCCTTCCCCCTCCCTGCTTCAGGCTCCCAAGCCTCTTCTGGGGAGTTCATCTCCACTCCTTTCCCCTCATCCCGCTGCTCCTTCTGCTCTCACCACTCCCCCATTTCCAGCATTTGTGCTGAAACCTCACTTTCTACTGCAGCTGTCTGGCACTGCCCTTGTCCTGCGCTGCCCTCCGACATGCTCTGCCAGGCTGCTTCCTGCACCCCTCTTCCCTCTGTGACCAAGATCTTTCCTCTGTCACCTTGCCCTTCAGCCCTGGTACCCGCTGGCTTGCAGATTCCCGCTTCTGTTCTCCATCCAGTCCTACTCGCTGTCCCCCTCCAAAATCACCAGGCTCTTTCTGCTCACAGTCCCTTATCTTCCTTACTCCTACTCCCGCTGGGCACAGTGTCCTTGTGTGCTACATGCAGACCATGGACCACCAGCTGGATACTGCCAGAGCTAGCCCTCATGGCTAATTGAATCCTTACAGTGTTAATACATAAGGGACTCAGCATATGAATCTGGTCACATCAGGCTGTTTTCCAGGTAGTGAAAAAATAGGACATTTTATAACTCTAGAAATTCTCTCCTTTGGAAATCTCTGACAACCTCCAATGCTTAGTTCTCTGAAAGCAACTCCACCTCAAAAATCACATCTTGTTAGAATGGTTGTGGCAAAGAACAGACTCCTCATTTCTTCTCACACCTCCCACACAGAAATAGCAGAAAGGTACTGCCAAAGCATTTCCTATGATGACTAGCAATGTGCTTGCATGCCAAGAAAAAGGAATGTGTAAGAATGTGTAAAACTGTAATCTTGCCTTTCCCTGCTTAAAAAAAGTTTAAAAAGACAGTACCTACTTTCAGGTGAGTTTGAAGAAAAGAGCTGTGCTATACTGTTTTTTTTTTTAATTAATCTGAAGCAGCTCAACCATATCTAATCTATGAATGAGAGAGAATACACAGGTAAAATTTAGTTAGCGAAGACTCACGCATTACCCTAGACTGCCATTTGCTTTCCCTGTGCTCTGTTTAGGAAATGATGTTGTTTCTTCTGCAATTTAAATGATATTTGTGTACAGTCCCATCATCAGTTGGTCAAAAGCAAATGTCTGAGGGGAAGAGTGAGGTTTACAGTGCACTAATTGTTCATCAATACCCTAGCTGGGCTTACCAGTCATTTTAAAAACAGTTATAAAAGACCAGTATCTCTATCCTGCAAGAGTTATTTTAACCATTTCTTCCTGTTGATGAGCAGATTTCTCACACAGAGAAGAAAGAGCAGCTGTTATCTAAGCTTTAAGGTATATCTTATAAAAACTGTATTCTTAAATCATGTACAGAGATGGGCAAGGTCAGTGACTCAGGCGTGAAGGCAGAGACAAGGAATCTTATGTTAACACCCTTTGTCCAAATCCAGTTTGACAGCGATGAAGAGATGTCACTTGGTGATCTCGCTATATGAAATTAATTTATGATAAGACACTTGATGGACAGGTACTTAAAACATAAAAGCTTTTCTTATACAGTGGCAGCTTCAGCTGCAGTTTTCCTGTGGATAAACAGAGTACCAATGATACCAATTCAAGTTCAGACAAATAAATCAGCCCATACCATAGGCTGAAGGGATCATTCAATCAAAAAAAAAAAAAAATCAAAGAACTTGTTCCCTCTACTCCTCTACTCCACCTTTCTGAGATCACAGTAGAAACTTCTGAAATATAATTCTGCCAATAAACCCCATTTCTATCCCAGAGAAATAGCAAGCCTTCTTTGCCATACCTTACAGAAAAACATTCTCAAGTGACAGCAGAGGAACATTTAGAAAACTAACCACAAATTGCTCACCTTCTAGATGCTGCTTCACGGTGTTTTGTTTCTTTTGAAAGGTCACTTCATCCTTGAGTTCCTAGCTAGACATTAAATCAATTCTCTAGCACTGGGGTTCCTTGCAGGAAGAGATGCAGGCACCATGCAAATGGGAAGAAGTCAATCACCTCTCCTCCCATCCCGGGCAAGTTGTACAACAAGGCGCATCCATGAACCATGACTTATCAGAGATACGACTTCAGGAACGTGTTTAGGTACACTTGTGTAACTAAGCTACAGGTGAGGTGAAGCAATACTCTTCCTGGTGCAGCCTGTTCCTGGTGCAAGCTTCCTCATGGCTTTTGAGAAGTTAGGGAGACATTCTGGCACAGTGGAGCAGCTGTAGAGCATACAAATCAAAAGCAGGAAAGGAGAAATGGAGGTGAGTCATCATCTGATCTTCGTTTCCAGTCTGCCTCGCCTTGACCAATTCCCCCACAATGGACACAATTAACATATGAAAACGGAATTGACGTTATGAGTAGCATTCCCCATCCTGCATTATATGAATACCACCTCCAGAGGTGCAGAAAATAGTGCAGCTGAGGTCAGTTTGAAATTAAGGCACACTGAAGCTACTTGTGCTGCACTGATAGCTTGAAAAAACTTCAGTGTAAGCCACTAGACCGAAGCATGGTCTTCATGGGCCTTTTCTAGGCAGGGACATTCTCCTTTAGGCTGAGCAGTAATTAAAATTGCAGGAAGAGCTCCAGGATATTAACTAGTCTGTGCTACCTCTCAAATGTTAAGGGGGAAAAAATCTGAAATGTATTTCTGTGTGCTTCTACTCAACTTTCTGGTCCCTTTCGGTGAAATCAGTTGGAGGGCAGGTCTGACTGAAACCCAGGAAACCCATAGGAAATATCAGATGTTCGAGAGTGTGAACAACAGGCAAACTATTTGCTCTGACAGTGGCTGCTCTACGTTTGTTTTGTCTTCCCTACAGGACTTATATTTTAAATGATTTATTTTTAGGTTTGGCTCATGCATCTAGCTGCAACCAGAGAATTCCAGCTCACAAATTTATGTGTGTTTAGTATTGTTATGCTTTTCCACGTGAGGCATCCTGTGGTGTAAGAGGCAGGGGAAAAAAAAGGAAAAAAATGACTTGAGTATGCTGCCTCTCTGAAGAACTGTGTTAAGATTGTTATGTTTACTCCACAGATCTGCTCCCTGTTAACCATCATAGTAGCAGACTGCCATGACTAGAAATCTCTCCCTTAGTTTTTCTTCTGCATTGTCAACTAACTGAGGCCCCACTGCAGAGGGAAGGATGCTGTTTGCTGCTTGCCTACCCGTGGCCCCAAGTAAACATTAGGAGGAAATCAGTCCCTCTGCAACCCACTGTCAAGTGTGTTTGTACAGGTGTCACCAATCACGGCAGAATTTGGCCTGCAGAAAATGTCCAGCTGCACACACTGGAGAAAACTGACAGGTTCATTTGGGGATTTCACAGGGAATCTTGTAAGGCAGGCTGCAAAAGGGCTCGGGGTTGGGGGAAAGGGGTTGTTTATTTCTTTTCCTTGTGACCTGAACCTGCTAGATACGAAAACTAACAAAGAGCAAAAAGAATACCTCTTTTTCAGGCTCACTTTTCAAAGCTGTAGCTATATCCTTCTTCCCCTATCCCATCCGGCATCATGGATCTGTTTGTCACAGCTGTCATACCTGTGTGAGGGCTTCTCTACTCCACTGCACTTAAGAAGATATGGATGAACACATCAGGCAGTTTGTAGCAACTTTTTGCAAATAGTGAGGAACGGGGCCATATGGAACAGCACAAAGAATAACAGACTGGTGTGAATCCACTTCCATGAAACCAATTTCTCTCTCTGTCAAGAAACTGCAAACCAAAGAAACTGAGCAAACATGCACCTAGGATTCTCCAGCTAATAAAAGCTCAGAATAAGTGACACTGCTGTGCATATGCTATATGTAAGCACAAGGACAGTTACTTCAACATGGTTGGCACAGAGCAACTTGTACCATGATAACCCAGTTCTGCACTGCAGTTTGCAGTCAGTAACCGTCTGGTTGCAAATAAGAGTTTCAGCTATGGAGAGATTTCCCTAAGGTTTCAACCACGGGCAGCCCTGCTCATCTGAAGGAGCACTACCTCCTGCACTATCAATGATGCTTTAGATAAATATTTAAAATATTAAGTTTTTTCGTGTTCCTAGTACTTATCAAAGGACTAAAGATGACTGTGAAGATCTACCGTGGCATTTGATTAACAGGGGAGAGGATGACAAAGGATGTATAAATCAAGGAGGAAAAAGTCTTTAAAGACAGGATGAGAATGTAAAAAACCATGCTTGAGTGAAGGAAGATGTCAATAGTTACATTTCACTGAAGCAACTCCGGCTTTAAAAGTCTGGAGAACAGTTTAGAGAGTGTTTCTAAATTTCAAAACCAGCTACTAAAAGCTAATCTATTCATATTAAAAAACATACCAAAAGAAGGAATTTTGAATAAAAAGGCTTTTAACCAAGAGCAGCACCTGTTTGAGTCGATACATCATGGTAAACCATCTAAGAATATCAACACCTGCAGTTTGTTTGTTGCCTCTTTTTTTCTTATCTGTGTCATTTCCACATTGGCCTGAACATTATTTCTGTTCCCCCACAAATTCACACAGACCCTACAAGGAAGACTAGAAAAGAGCTGTACAAAAGCTATACAATGACATTTTAAAATAAATACTTGAGCAAGCCTCTTATCCTATTAGTTATTTTTGATAAGTGGTAAACTATCCTCATATTCATTATTCTGTTAATTATCGCACTACAAATCAGCAAATAATCACATCTCCAGTTGCATAAATCCATTTTTCTAGCATTCTATTGCTGGCTACACAATTCCTAACTTCTCCCTCTGATAAAACCCTTCCCTTTCTTCAGTACAGGAAAAGTAAATCTCACAAGTTTCTATTTAGAAACTACAATCTATTTTACTTTTAAAATCGGGAGAACTATTTCCTGTTTTTCAACTGCCTGAACAGGACCTAAGACTGATAGTTCCAGAATCAAAGAAAAAAAACAGATGCACCTAGGAGTTCAACCTAGTATTCTCTCACTTTTGTATCAGCATCCAAAAAAATTCCTTTGCTCCTCACAGCACACAGCTGCAGTTTCTCAATGAGAGCAACTTGATTGTCTCATAAGGTACTTACATTTTCACTCACAGAAGACACAAATGCACATCCTTACTAGCAAATCTATGCTTAGTGGTAGGAGTCACTCTTACGTAGTTTCAGATACTCCTATCATATTGTGCTATGAATATCAAGAATAACATCTATTCATTTCCAAAATCCCAAAGCCTTCTCATCTTCATGCTGTGTGGTTCATTTCCTGTAGCTGCTCCTCTTTCAACATCAGTCGAATAAATCTTTATTCGGTCCAAGCAAACAGCAGAAAAATATAATTTAAGGAACAACACTGCCTTGACCACCGAAGAAGAGGGAGCGCAATCGATCTTAATGACCCTTTTTCTGTGTCTGATTCCAAATGCTGCAAAGTTATAATGCAAACATTGAATTGTCCTGAATTGAATGAGGTCAAGATAATTCAAGGACAAAAAGTAGCTTGCAGCCAACATAGATATTTGAAATCTTCTCAGTAGTTCTTCAAAAATCTCATTACAAGCCAAATGGAGTATTATTTCTTGCAGTGCTCCTACAATCCACTGAGTTTCTTCATTGTTTCATTATGTTTGTGCTGAACAGGGACATGTGTTCTCACACAGATAAACTACAGAACTTTGTAGGATATAAGATACCCATAAATAATGTTTTTGTTAGTTTATTCACTAAATGATCACTTCTGCATGACATACTTAAATCTTGATTTCACTCCAAACAAGGAGCTCCATACAAAGGGCTTCAGTGAGTGCTGTAGCATTACGAGAATGCTATCACTACTCCTAATTCAAACCCAGTGTTAGTACTTGATGTTTCAATTTGATAACAATGACAGGTAAGCTAGAATATATGGTATGTGAACTTCTTCTGCTCCTTTCACCTATTATTACAGTTACAAGCATCCCACTAAAAAGCAAAGTATCCAAGCCACACTTTTAAATAAACGGCTTAGTTTCATACTCTGTATCTATATCAAAAGAAAAAAAAATTAGCAGGGAAGTAATCAAAAGGATAGTTTTAGATTACAAAATGCTCTTGTCTTGCTTGGTGTAAACAAACAGGACTGCTTTAAAAGAGAAAAAAAGTGACTAATTTTCTAGCTACCACACATGCATTCAGAATTTCTTGTTAATTACCTACTCAGGAAGATAGTTGATATGTTTCCATATTTCTAAGGAAAAAATATAGCTCAATCGAGAAAAATGGCTTGGGAGCCCAGTGGAAGAGAAGATGGAAACTCCTGCCTTGCAGAAGTGTGGCTTTTACATATCAGCTTAAACTAAGCTCTTAATAGGGACAGAATATTCTCTAACAATCATGGCAAATTACGTGCCATTATTAATACAAATGTTTTGCAGAGATAATGGCCAGTCCTGCTTATCTGCCATAGTAATTAAAAAGCTCTAATAAAATAATATTGAGATAAATTTCAGTGCTTTATGTTATGGAGCTCCTCACTGAAAATCCAATTCTTACAGCTTTAGCTTCTACTTGTTAGGCAGTCATTTTTGAAAGCTAATGCCATGATAAATTTTAATAATATGGCTAGTGCACATTTCTATGCTGCATTAATTATACATTTAAAACTCCACAGAAGACACTCACGAAGAGGGTAAATACAGAAAATATCATCTCCAACATGAGCCGAATTGAAACGGTGCCTATCTCATCAACAGCGTTTGTGTTTGATACAGCTATTCTAGTCCAGCATCTGTACACATTAAATTATCGTCATGCTTCCTTTCCTCACCTTCCCTAGAGTGGTTTGTGGATCTAGTTAATGCTCTTGTAGGACTCACCACTTCTACAGAATACTAACTAATGATTTAAATACTCTTTTTCCCCCTAGAATCTTAATTAGGGCAATACGAAGTGCTGTACTTCCAGAGTCTGAAGTGACTGAAGAACAAGCATGGAATTTGCTCCTTCACATGGGCAGTTACCTCTTTTTCATATGCAAAATGGCTTTCTCATTCTGCTTCAGAATTAGTGCAAAAATCTACCCTATTCAAATTTGTTTGTGCAAAGGTATCTCCAAAATCAGAAAGGCAGATTTGTTCTAGTAACACAGGAATGTTTGCATACATGGGCTACTGTTGCTGGAGAGCCTGGAAGCTTCAGTTCTGCTGAGCTGGTTCACTAGCGGAGATGGGGTAGGGAATAGAAAGATGCATTAGGATACACAGGGAGCATGGAAGAAAACATAGTCTCAATGCCAGCAAGAACAAACAGCTGATAGCGTTGATCTTAAAACTTCTTCCTAGGTGGGAGGCTGTAATAGAAAGCAGCTGAGATTTTCACTTTGGAAAATGCTAGTGAACCAGAAGGGGTATTAGAAAATGTTACAACACTAGAAAATTAAAGCAGAATGCACTTCACGGATATGGAAGTAAGCAAGATCAGCAATTAATGTGTGCCTCTACTGAAGTAGCTGATTTTTTCTCAGGCACTAACAATGGGTTACCTAGCCAAAGGTATTGCAGCCTTTGTAGGAGAGAAAGAATATTTTAAAGAAGATAATATTTAGCAGGGGATCACCTATAAAACTGACCGTAACCCTAATTCCTAGTATGGACTTTTGTGTACATACCATCTGCCATACTCAAGTTTTGATTTAGCAGTTAATGCCAACATAACTCTTTTCTCCATGAATCAGATCTGTTCCTCTTTGGATTAGAGTGACAAGGCAGCACTCTGAATGAAGAACTCAGATGTTGCTATGAAACTTATTTATGATTTTTCAGTGAGCTCTACTCGTAATAGACGCCAGAAAAATACTAAGCGTTGAAAATACAACTCTTAAATTTTGTGCATTTTTTTTGAAGGTGGAATACAGAGCTAGTTCTACAGTTCCAAAAGCAAACTATATTAAGGGCCACACCACTAGAAAAATTTCAATCCTTAAACAGGTGTTTTTCAATTTAAAACAATGTTGCATGAAAACCGAAGTCCCTATTAGCAAAGATATCATTGTTAAAGAAAGGGATTCATTATCTTTAGCATGTAAGATTTTTAGCACTAATTTTATTGTTTTTCCCTCTATAATTAAATCAGAATCTGTAAGCAAGTCAGTACCATGCTGTAACCAGTGGTAGGATTTTAGGTCAGGAAAGAGCAGCTGAAGTTTTTCTCCCTACAAGAGTTTTTTCATCCTCTACTATTTTTAAGCTGTGCATCATTTTTAATATGAATGAACCTAAGGCTTTGCACAGCTTTTCAGTTTGATAGGTGGGTGGTGGTAGAAAGTCTGAGAATTAGGTGTTACCACACCTCAAAATAGTCCTTATCCACATACCTAGGCCAATCACTAGCAGCACACAGAACAGAGAGTCCTTATCTAACAAATGTACTTAGTCTGCTGATCTCCTAGGCTAGGTCTACTATTGTGCCTGTCTCTTTTTCAAGCAGAAATTCCATTATTGACAGGTAATTCTTTACCAATTGCACTAACACTAGAGAATTCCAGGAAGATATTTCGGCAAAGTTTTGAAAACACCTCCCACCAGCAATTTTTAATGAAGTTTCTGACTAGCCCCAGCTATTCTTTCAAATATAAGAAATGTCCTCTAGGAAACAGAAGGCATGAAGACCAGCTTGCATACGCATGTAGTGGATTAAGGGTTTTTTGGCTAATATGGAACAGACCTCCTGGATCATGAAATCCAGTTCCAAGACATGAAAGAACTGACAATCCAATGAGATTCAGCTTCTAGATCTGAAGCCCATTCACAAAGTGAACAGAAAGCTCTATGTTCCATCATCAAATCCTCTGCAAGAAAACTGGCAAGGACTCTGAATTCAGCTAAAATAAGAAATCTGACTCGGATGCTGAGTAGCAAATATACCTTGGCTCTTAATCAACCTCATTTTACTTGACTCCATTTTTGCTGGTACAGATGGGCCTACAATGCATTATAAGAGCATATAGGTGTTCTTGGATTTCCACCATCATCCAGCTCTCATAATTCTGATTACCACCAGAAGCATGCCTTTGCAATATTTGTTTTGATACACAGGTTCAGTAATACCTTACCATACCAAAGTTCCTTACACTCCATCTCCATGCAATCTCATTGCAACCCTTCCCTAAGGCAAATTAGTATTATACACGCATAAAAACACAATCTGCAGCTGAAGAAACTGCTGATTTTGCATCTTTTTGTTTTTCAAGCTAGCCTTGCACTCTTTTAGGTATTTACCAAGGGGTGTATTTTACCTACGTTCTTCCATCGTCCACAGCATTAGAAGACTAATCACACTAGATACAATGCATGTGCTCCCCTCTACTTCATCATTATTCTGGTAGCAGATAACAATGAACAATAGCTGCAAGATCCTCAAAGGCTTCCATTAAGCACTGATCAAATTTTTCAAATAGAAGAGTGTATTTGTGATAAATAAGTAATAGAAGTAACACAAATTGAACACGGAGAAGCTGGCAATAGTCTTTGATATGATCAAAGTTATACTTAAAAGGAAACGATAAAGGCCTTATTGGCTTTGAGTTGAGACACAGGAACAATTTTTATCCACGTGACTCAGTAAGTTCATTAACTATGGTGCAGGCTTATGCACACAGGCACCTGCGCTCAGACTTGAAATGGGGTGGATAAGTAGCCTCTTGAAATACATACACCCGTACACCAAGTGATCAGTTGCTATTCGGATGGCATGAGTGTTACCCCCTTTGAAGGCATCCATGGCACCCTTCACTGTCACTCCCTGACGTGGCAGGGGCTGTTTTAGAACACTGTTTGTGCTCAGATTTAAGTGTGGTCTCTCCAGAAGCACTTTGGGAGCTTCGAAGAACAACATTTGACTCAGAGCAGACTGCCTTGCATGAGATAGTGACTTTAAGGGCAAGCAGCACCTGTAGCCCTTAATGAAACAAAACTTACGGATTGTTTAAAGAACTAACAGATTGCTGTTAGAGGTTTATAACTAGAAATAGGAGGAAAATACAAAGCTGGTATAGTAGAGCTTGTATAGTAGAGTAACAAGATTTTCTTCTAGAAAATCAAACTGACACTCTTTTGATCTACCATCCTGAGAGAATTCCTCTTCACTAAAGTGAGAAACAATCCCAGTTCTCCAATCACACTTGAAAGACTCAGAGCCTTTCTCCAGAACATCTGGGACAGGCGTTTTGGTTTATGCAACACGTCATTATTGCCAATTTTAGTCGAAACACATTCTGCTTCCAATCCCTATTAGTAAAAGGAAGGAGGTAGGTTCACAGAAAAGAGGTTTGTGGTGCAAAATTAAAAGGAAGTAATTCTGGAGGGGCAGGAAAGAGGAAGATAATTCATGAACGCTCCAGGAATAGCTCCATGCAAGATGCCTTCTTGAGATTAATGAATTTGTTGTACATGCTCATAATTATTTCCATTCACATGGAACAGGTCCAGCTGCTTTCAGCATCCACAAATGAGAAGCAGAAGGAAGTAGAAGAGAAAACAACCGTATTTTGTTATGTCCAACAGTTAGAATCACTGGATAGCAAATAAATTATGCTAAGCGCAATTAAACACAGAATTAACAGCAATCATTTGTAACATAACACAACAAGACAGCTGAGATAAATGAGAAAGGGCTTGCAAGGCATCGTATTGAGAAGCTGAATGATACGTTGCCAAGATACATGTTTACAGAAATATAAACCTGAGGTCAAATAACTGATTTGCTTCTAGCAGTACATGTATTCATCCAAGCCGTATTTATGGCTGATTATAATCCTTCCCCCGGCTTTGTGTGTGCTACAAAAACTCCTACTGTTGTATAACTACTATTTTAGTGGTACTGGGGCAGGAATGCCAGCATAAATCCATACTCAAGGGGCTAATGTTTAGTTAATACCAAGTGAGTTACTTGCCCCGGGGCCAAGTGCGAGGTGGCACAGTGACACGTAACAGCCACCACTCTACTTTAGATCACTCTGATCTTTAGAGCTCTGTTAATGACAGCAATACCACAGGGAAATATTCCCGAAAAGTAAATTCAGTCGTGGTATGCCTATGTGGTACCTTTTAGGCAGATGTAAACTTGATCAGCATGTGCTCCCAAGTACTGTGCAACCAGCTGTAATCTAAAAGCTCAGTGGCCCAGTTAAAGCAATGCACTGGCTGGGCTGGTAAATGCTTGGCTCCTCAGCAGTTTTACAAGCTTGGGCTCATGACTAGAGCAACACAGGCACTCATTTTTGGTCAGCTTGAAGTGCAAACACAGCAAACACACGCACACCTGAAAAGATCCCATTTAGACTTTCTCACAGTTACAGCTACATTAGCTTTCCTAGGCTTAGGTGCTTGCCATTGTTATAAAACATCTCCTGCTTCTGTTGCTATAACGACTCTGTTGCCTTCTTCAAAACTTTCGTCAGCAGCTGTATTGGCCCAGGCTTCAGTCTTACTAATTCCTTTATCGCACTTGGTGTTGTCTTTCAATGATATTTTGACTTGCTGTGGTTTAAAAGCAAACTGTCACCTGTTGTTGGACAGTAAGTCTCAGCCACAGAAAAGGGTCATAGCTTGCCCTGGCTCCCTTGGAGGGACTGTGCCCAGGTCTCCTTTGCATGACAATCACTCACCAGGACTACAGAGTTGGGTTACTGCTGTAATGTGCACCCAAATCTAGAAGCTGACTAGTACTCCTGGGGACAATCTAAGTAGACACATGGTCTTTGCACGCCAAAAAGATGACATGAATAACCTCTAGTGTGTTTACAGCTACCTCACATGATACTTTCGCTTTGCCTTATTAAGTTGCAGTCATTGCTGCTCAATCAAAGAGAAAAGACATCAGCTCTCAGGACAAAACTGTGGAACGTGACCATGACAGAGGTGATCCCTGGGGACATAAGGGAGCAACTCTGGGTTAGGCAGAGATGTGGAATCTGAGACCAATTACATCCACAACAGGCCTCCCCATCAGCAGTGTCTAGGGCTGCTCCTGTGGGAACAAAATACCGCTCAGAGGAAGTACATTCCAGCTTCACTGCTTCGTTAAGTATCCACCAAGGAGCTGTTGTTCTTGTGACAAACAGAAGCGCTCTTTAGGCTCCTGCTTTCAGCAGTGTTTTACTTCCTTTAGTGCCATCTATTGTGCTAGTGACACTGAGATACATTCTCTATTTCAAAACACATCCATACCACAGACTTTCCATATTTTTTAACCTTTGAAGGAAGGGCCGAGTCTGAAACTTGATTTCTAGCACCGGATACAAAAAGACTGGCAGAAAATTTTCATAATGGATGAGAGGATGGAGCAGGATCTCTTAACAAGATGCGGCAAACGAGGCCACGATGTAATTTTATTTCCTTAGGATGCAGATTTGGCCCTTGCCTATAGATTTCACTGAAATCCTGGTTCAAAGCAAGCTAGCCTAATTTTACTTGGCTTCTCCCTGTTCTCTTTTCTCCTAAAGAGCAAAGTAACTGATGGGCAGAGACTAAGCCAAGTGAACACAGTCCCCGTATTAAGCATTAATGGAGACAAATGCCAGGTTTAGATGTCAACTGCAATTTTTCATTCCCTGCTGGTTGCAGAAGGTTCCATAGAACAAAGCCAAAATGTTAGGGTATAAAGTGCACTCATGACTCTCCCAGCCCTACTGTAACTTTTTTACAAGCTTTTTGTTTTCAAAAAGCAATTTCTCTCTGCTATTTCGATTACTCCATGTAGTTTTGTCACAGTTGATCTTCATTAAAACTGAAGACACTGCAAGAGAAGGTGCAATTTTACAATAAAGGTAATTGTTTCTGTAGTCTGATCCATTGTAAGTGCCAGCATGCAAAATAATGCCATGTGCTCACACACGCTGTGTAGCATTAGACTGACACAAACAGCAATGCGTTTCCCAGTTTGTTTTGATTTAGGAATACAGTGAATTCCGCTTTGGCTGGAGGCATTTTTCTACAAAACAGGCATGAACAGTGTGTTAGCCATAACCAAGGCTTCAGTTTGCACAGTGGAGAGCCTTGAAATTTTTCTAGGTGTAGCATGAAGATGGTGAATGGTGTTTCACTTTGCTGACTGCACTGAAAGCGTGTCTTGCTGGAACAATCATTTTTCTTTTTATTTCTTTTTTTGTGAATCAATATGATGCCACTTTTGTGGAATGAAGGAGACCCTGAAGTCCCATGCATTTCTGTCTGAACTGTTAAATGTGGCACTGCATTTATACTCTCTACGACTGTGCAAATCATACAAGGTTGCTATGATGCTCCGATTTTGTATGTTGACCATACTCATAATGAAGGGAAGACAGAACAATTTAAGACAATCAAAGTTCTCCCAACAGTTGTGTTTTGGCGTTACAACTCCCTCTACATGAAAGCCTCAGTTATGGTCTCCCTGAGCTGCAGGTTTGTCTCCCTGAAACCCTCTGTCATTCCAGAGTGGTGGATTAACGGAGTATCTGTTCTAAATCAAAAAACAGTAAAGGAAGGCATGTGTTCATTTAATCGGTATTGTTTGCCTTGAGTATGTCTGTCAATTTACTGGTTAATAATAAAATGCAATGTTTAATGGCCTTTAGACATTTCACACTTAAATGTACCTGCTGAGGGACTGTGACAGCAGGGGTGCGAAGGGAAAGTATTATGCCCTTAATGAGTTTAATAGAACCTGTCATGTTTACGAGCTAGTACCTGATCTGCAAAAGTGATATAAGTTTCTCCAAAGTGGGGAGATGTCCAGTAATTGTTTCCTGGAAAAAAGTGCTAGATTATTTCTTTTTTGGTCAATGTATACCTGATGAGGAAGGAAATGAGAGGTAGACTTAAACAAATGTGGGAACCCAGGAGACTCCAAGAAAGAGGAGCTACATACAAAGGCTGACAGAGTTGACTTGGAAGATGTTGTATGCATTGGTATTCATTAGCATACAGGAAGATAACGCATCCTTGACCATTTGAGTCAAAGATCACCTTGAACAGGTTGGCTAATACAGAAGGTCTTTTATATTTGGCCTTAATGTGAACAGACTAACAAAACAGCTTCCTTTTCACTCCTTATGCATCTTTTATCAATATTTAAATGATTCTGTATATTTTGGATATTGCAAACAAGCTTCTATTTGCATCCAGCTTACCTTGCTCTGAATTAAGGGCAACTCCTGGGTACTTGTTTAACCTAAAGGTGCTCCTCCTTGCACTGCGACGATCCTTTAAACTGGAATACCTGAACACTAGCAAGTGAATGGTTTCTCAAAGGCATCCAGAGGGTAACAATTTTGTCTCTACTGAACTCGCGCAGGCTCTAACTGCAGTAGATGTCCTGAGAGGTAGCATGAGAAACCAAATGAGGGTTACTCTACAAGCCCTGGCAGCTTAGGCCAGGCATGTTCCTTACTTCCTTGCCACGTTCCAGAGAGCTTTCCTAGTCATTCCTGCTGCTTAGGGGATGCTTCTTCAATAACGTGAGTCCCCACATGTCCTCACAGAGCGGTGGCAGGCAGCCCACAGTCTTCTCACATCTTCTGGACTTGGGAACCCTGAATGATGGCTTACTACATGATTCCACAGCCTTCACAGCATGCTCTTTCCTTCCTGGGACCCCTTAGAAACACCTACCAGCTGCAACTATCTTCCTGAATCTTTAATATATAAAGACTACTACCAGTGCTTCCCTAGCAGCAGAGCCCAGACATCCTCAGGCTTCTCTTATTTTGCTGGCAGGTTTACTTTGATGGCATTATATATCTGTCTCAGGGCACTGCTCATTGGGAGCTGAAGTGATAGCAAGACAAGTCTTACTAAATCTCGACACATTTATTTCACAGAATATTATTTCACAGCATATTATTTCACAGAATCATTGAGGTCGGAAGGGACCTCTGCCCATTGCCTAGACTAAATCCCGTGTTTAAAGCCAGGTCAATGGGAGCAGGTTGCTCAGGTCTGTGACCAGTCAGGGTTTGAATGGAAGGATGGAAACTCCACAACCTCACTGAACAACCTCTTCCACTATTCAGTCACCCTCAGAGTAAAAAATTTTTGTCTTATGTTTAAATGGAATTTCCTGTATTTCAGTTGGGGCCCACTGCATGTTGTCTTTTCACAGGATACCACTGAGAAGAGTCTGGCTTTAGAGAGTCTTGTTTACTCGCTCCCATCAGGCATTTATGTACACTGATAAGATCTCCTGAGCCTTCTCTTCTCCAGGCTAAACAGTTCAAGCTCTCTCAGCCGCTCCTCATATTTCAGATGCTTCAATTCCTTAATCGTCTTTATGGCCCTTTACTGGACTTACTCCAGTATGTATGTGTCTTTCTTGTACTGGGGAGCCCAGAACTGAACACAATTGCTCCAGATGTGGTCTCATCAGGGCCGAGCAGACAGGAAGGATCACTTGCCTCAACCCACTGGTAACGCTCTTTCTAATGCAGTCCAGGAGGCTGTTGGCCGTCTTTGCTGCCAGGGCACATTGCTGGCTCACGTTCAACTTGATGTCCACCAGGAGTCCCTGGTTCTTTTCTGCCAAGCTGGTTTCCAGCCAGTCACCTCCAGGGTGTACTGGTGCCTGGGGTTATTCCTCCTCAGGTGCAGGACTTTCATTTCCCTTTGTTGAACTTCATGAAATTCGTGCCTGGCCAGTTCTCCAGCCTCATGCAATCCCTCTGAATGGCAGCACAACCATCTAGTGTATCAGCAGCTCCTCCCAGTTTTGTATCATTCTGGGGTACGACACTAGTGGCTGGTCTCCTCTGGACTTTGTGCCTCTGATCACAACTTTTTGAGCCCAGCAGCTCAGCCAGTTTTCAATGTACCGTCTCTTTATCAGGTCTGTGCTTCATCAGTGTATCTATGAGAATGTTATGGGAGACAGTGTCAAAAGCTAGCTAAAGTCAAGATAAACAACACCCACTTCTCTCCCCTTGTCCACCTGGCCAGTCATCTCATTGTAGAAAGTTAAACAGCTGATCACGCATGATTTCTCCCTTCATAAATGCATTTTTCAATATTCAGAATTAAGTAAAGATTCTATGACAGCTCCTTGCAAAGATCTCACAATATTCTTGTTGGGGAGGGGAGGACAAATAATGAGCGTTCTAGTACAGCTTTACCAAAGATTATTATTAACAGATCACGTGCAATGACTATGAAAAAGGAATGGCAGGGAAATATTTTAATTCTTTATCCAGCTTTGCCTCTAGTAAATTCATTGGGCTTGCAACCTAAGACGTTAACTCTTTCAGCTCTGCTGTTCAAAACTTTGATCAGGCAGGGAACACTACAATGGTGGATGCCATAGAAAGCATTAAGATAAAGATAACATCAGTTTGGCAGAAAATCTGTCACAGATGTGTACCAGATAGAAATGATACAAATTTTGTTACTAATCAACGTACTTTCAGCTCCTGAGAAGCAATTACACCCACACATATACCTTCTTGTAAGGTCCATAGTCATTTATAATGATCTGTTTATAAGCCATGCACAAGAAGGAGGGAGGAAGAGTTGCTCTTATGAGAGGTAAGGATGGATTACTATTTCAAAGGAGTGAAAAAGGACTAAGATCTCCAATACCATTGTCCTCATTTTGTAAAAATAAATAATTTTTTAAAAAATTAAGCAATGAGGTAGACTGGGATTTTACAATGGCATATTGCCCTTGACTAATACAATTTCAATTCATCTCAAATGGAAGCTGCTTGTGTGAAAAGATTAATTTAGCTCTAGCATTGATATAGTAGATTGAGCTGACCAAATCAAATTCACACTTGAAATGGCTTAAGAATTCTTTTTCTTAATAATAAAATGAGTTCCCTGTGTATGTTTGGTGAGCGAGGGCAGCTCAGTAACCACTCTAAATAATAAAGTATCTTGCCTGCAGGCAATTCTCATTGTCTCCAAAACACTGCACACTTTAAATTTGCTGTTTTGTTCATCAAGATTCAGAATGGTTACCAAGTACCCACCTAAGAGTTACAGATAGGGCCCACAAATGACAGGTCAATTAAGAAGACAGTATGAATCCCTGGAAATGCTAGAGAACAAGGGGTGGACAGAATACTTTATGAAGAAATTATGAAAGTGACTTACTTTTTAAAGAGAAAATCTGAACAGAGCACAAAGACACAGGAAAGCATAGAAAACTGGATATTAAGCTGTATTCCTTCATTAAATATTTACCTCCCACTGTAGCTGAAAACCTGTCAAATTCAGAAGAAAGAAATTCAAAGTCACAACAGTATGTGTAAGTTGATAGCAGCACCAAAAAGTTAAGTGCTGTCTGGTTTTACTTAGGTAAAGAACATTAAGTTGATGGGACCATCATGGCTGATGGGACGAAAAGAAAATAGAAAGCGCAAAGGCAGTGAAGAATCTCCTGAGAGGATTGAAAGAAGCAACATAGATGAATATAGAGACTGCTTTCATGCAGACAACAGCTTTTGAAAAAGGTGCTACACTGGCTGCAGAAATTGGCCATTGCCCTACCATCAAAGAGGTGTTACCTTTTTCCTCACTAGTACCAGAAGAAGCAATGGAATTTACTTGCCTAGTTTAGACTGAGCAGAGAAAAAGATTCCCAAACCTCATAGAATTCAAGCTGAGCAGAATATTTTCAGCAAATAAAATCTTTCAAAATATGTGGTTCTGGAGAT
Source organism: Struthio camelus (assembly GCF_040807025.1). Lineage (NCBI taxonomy): Eukaryota > Metazoa > Chordata > Aves > Struthioniformes > Struthionidae > Struthio > Struthio camelus. The sequence goes on from NC_090942.1 coordinate 101,609,924, forward strand.
AACTTAAACTCATAAAAATGTTTTAGTAAGTTTAAAGAATATTTTCAGAACAGCGTAAGTAGAAAACAATTCAAAAAACAATTAAAAGTCAATGTTTTGAAATGAGATTATACAATTAGGTAATTCTGGGTTTAGAAATAGGATTTTTCAATTCTGATATTGAGGTAAAATAATATTTCTAAAAACAAGATAAACGACACATCTCAGAATTAAATACAGAACAAATCGTTTCGTTTCTAGTCAAACAATACATGAACTTCTTGTTTTGTTTTCATAGTGCAGCCTTACCACTTTTTGCACTTCCAAACCACATTTAGTTGCGAAATACTGTGATTTAAGAAAAATAAAACCAAAGAAATGGGAATAACCTTCAAAGAAAACATAGACCTTGTGTACTTTCCAGTCTGAGTGAGGAAAGGCAGACTAGAGATTCTCAATAGCCCATGGGCAGACTCTGCCAGCAGAATTTAAGGAGGCTGCTTATAGTTGCTTCCCCTTTCCAAACCCAAGTCACAGAGATAACTCCTGGCACGTAGCAGAGCTCTCTGTACCTTCATCAGCATCATGGGGAAACCAGTGCTTTGGGAACTGGTTAAGTTCTGCAATTGCTTTCAACAGGTGAGTAAATTAAGTGATACACAGAGTGGGAAGAATGCCTGCCATGTGCTGACTACCATAAGGGTAGAGTTAAATAAAATAAAAAGTTGTTTCAGTTTGCTTGTCTCGTAGCAAAAGTGGCCTGAAGCCACAGATTAAGATAAGGAGATCTGGTATGAGCCCTCAGCAGGGCTGGGCTACCTGAGAAATAGAGGTTATCTTTTTTTCACTTCTCAGGCTGTACAATGGAAATAACAGCATGTGAGTTTATTAAAGGGATATGCAATCATGATTTCAAGGCACTCAAATGGGAACCATATAAATCCCAAGACTTGAATAAATATAAAGGTAACAAGTTGGTCAGAGTGTGCTTTTTCTGCTACAAGGAAAAAAAATAAGGAGTTCTATGAGTTCTATTAACATGAACATAACTAATACAATCTTGAATTATTAACCTGTATGAGCATGTCAAAATGATTAGCTCATTATTAAGGTCTCCATACCTGCAAATTTGTATAGAATATTTCAAAAAATAATTTTGTACTTTCAGTCTAGCTCATTAAAGAATAGGTAATAACAGTAGTAATGTAATAATGGAGGATTACAGAATCACAGAATGGTTGAGGTTGGAAGGGACCTCTGGAGATCATCTAGTCCAACCTCCCTGCTCCAGCAGGGTCCTCTACAGCATATTGCCCAGGATCGCATCCAGACGGCTTTTGAATATCTCCAGCGAAGGAGACCCCACCACCTCTCTGGGCAACCTGTTCCAATGCTCTGTCACCCTCACAGTCAAGAAGTTTTTTCTCAGGTTCAGATGGAACTTCCTGTGGTTCAGTTTCTGCCCATTGCCTCTTGGCGTGTCACTGGGCACCATGGAGAAGAGACTGGCCTCATCCTCTTGACACTCCCCCTTCAGATACTCGTATACATTTATGAGATCCCCTCTCAGTCTTCTCTTCTCCAGGCTGAACAGGCCCAGCTCTCGCAGCCTTTCTTCATAGGAGAGAAGCTCCAGTCCCCTCATCATCTTTGTAGCCCTCCACTGGACTCTCTCCAGTAGTGCCATGTCGTGCCATTAATCACGTGCCATTAACCACGTGCCATGTCGTGCCATTAATCATTAATCTCCAGTAGTGCCATTAATCAAATCTGCTCACAAAAAACCCAAAACGAAAGAACAAGAAATGTTCCACGCGTGGCATTCTTATCATCTCAGTCTCTTCAGGAATAGGACTATAAGAGCCTGATTTAAAAAGTTTACAAATTTAGCGTGGAAATATCACTATGAGCCTCATCTATAACTGCCTATAAATAATAACAGTAGGTAAATTAAAATCTTTCAATCTCTTACTTAGGGATACAAACTTTGACTAAATAATTCAATTTCTGGCAAAAAGCTTGCCAAGAATAGTATATATTGTGACATGTAAAAACAAAACAAAACAAAACAAAATCAAAACATGAAAAACAATACATCTTTGAGATGGTTTAATTAAACTGTATCCAAGCACGATTAATTTGCGCCCTGTCATCAGCTCAGGTAGGAGCTCTAAAGGAAGGACAGTATGTCAGGCCTAATTGTGCTTTATTTAACATGAAAATAGCAGCTCTACGGGTTACCAGAGTAGTAAAGCAACCTCTTAATTACTCCACTGGTCTCATTTCACAGTTACTTGGAGAAGTACCCTACACCTATTCTTTGGCTGTTGTCTCAGTACAACACCCATTCTTCATGGCAGCAACAGAGCCACTGAAGTAGCTATCCTCCATGTTTTACATATTCCTTTGAAACATCCAGTATTAGCTGCTATTGGAGGGATGATATTAATTTATTGTGAGCACACCTTTTTAAATAAGCATATGGGCCAAAAAGATTCCTAGGGAGAGCGAAAGGAAGAAATCAGATTCCTAACTCCTGCAGTAACACCTATGTAGGCACTGCAGGGGGAATTGTCATCCCAGCTTCCCTATGGAAGCTCTCACAAGGGAATGCTATGAGGGCAGCTGGTAAGGAAGGGTATTCAGATCTTCCACTAACTGGCACCCAACCCTAATGTCATAAGAATGTGAGGTCATTTGCGTGACAACGCAAGCGTGGAGTGCTATGGTTCAGTTTCTCCCACTGCCCATGGTGCAGGGCCAGAAGAGGAGGGCAGGCAACAGAGCTGTCACCTTTGCAATGGGGCTTCAGGAACAGAGAAAAGCCCAGGACTCATCTGCAGGAAGTTCTCACTTAGTGTATTTTCTCCAGCCTCAAGGAGTCAAGAGCAATGGACGTAGGGTGAGCAGGAAACCTGGCAGAACAAGAAGATACTAGGTTAGTTGCATACAGAACCACAAAATGACTTCAGGAGGTAGAAAAGGCCTTGTTCTTATGAAAAAGCAACTTCCAAAGGGGGGAGAGCATGGCTTGACTTTTTATATCTGGGGCAGCAGTATGCATTCTGGGACTGTCCTGCCTGCTTGTGATTTATAGTCACACTATAGTAGACTGGCTTGGTTTTAAGAAGATATGGGAATTTCAGATAGAAGTCAATTAAAGCTAAGTATAGACTTCAGGATTTGAACACACTAGCAGTAACAGCTACAGCTATCTCACAGATGAAAGGCAGCCATCTATAAGCACACTGACCATGAACAAATCCTCTTATCAAGATACATTATACTATTTGCTGTAGTGCAGAAAAATGCAAACATACAGTTTGTATCATCTGACCTAAAAGATCCTTTCCGGTTTCAGAAGTTCATCCTCTGGGACTCAGCATGTCACCCTCAGAGGACTAGAATGCCTGAATCAAATATTTTTGAGATTCAGCTCTGTGATAGACTATTAACACAAATATAACATCCCCGTTTTAACTTTTCACAATCATGCCAACTCTGATCACTCAGTCCTGATCTTTAAAGAAGATCTGCAAAATGCCTTCCAAGGAAAACCCTGGAGCTAACATTTTAAACTCTGCTGGTCACTAAAAACCAGGGATTCAATAAAGATATTGATTTTAGGGCACAATATAATTTCCTTTCCCCTCCACTAACCTTTCCATGTTCCATAGGCTATAAATTATTTTTTCCTCTTTTTCCCTTGGAGAGATAACTGCTTTCTCACCTTTGTCTATTCCACACGTACTAGCCGCCTTTCCTTTTGGAGGCAGTTTAGCTGGTACATGCCTGAACAACTGCTTTCAATTTGTATTTGGCTCTGAAGTTTCCTAATTCTGTTTCAGACCTGAGGAAGGCTACTGTGTCAGAAAATTTGTCTACCTTTCCCAATTATGCTAGTTGGTTCAATAGAAGATGATATCTCAATGGACAGATCTGGTTTTGCCTCTTGTCTTCAGATAACTGCTGCTACAATAACACTAGCATGTCTCCTTTTTAAATACCTCTCACTCTGGCAGGCTAAGAGAACACAGTAAATAAAACGTGGCAAGTTAAATAAATTATGAGACATGATAAGATCCTGTTCAATTAAACAGCAAGGTGGATCAACATCTGGCACTGGAAACTTAAATAAGGGATCAATATGACAAGTACTCAGGTAAACATGAGAAAACATGCATGTAAACATATTTCCTTTTTCAAAAAAACACTAGATGATTATGATAACAATTTGCTGTCTACGGACAGCTTCATGAGAGTACTGGAGTGAGAGTGCTGCCTTCCTGTACAGCACTAGCTAATAGACTGCACTGAGATCATCTAAACATAGGCTCATAGAGAGCATATGTTGTGGCACCTCCAGCTGATTCAGAAGCACAAGGGTCTCCTGCGGGTTCTGCATCATGTTAGCCAAAGTCTTCCAGAGATCTGGGACACCCTAAGACACCCAAAATAGCCCTAGATGTTAAGGAAATTGGATCTCGCCTAAGAAATCCATATGGGAGGAAGAGTTCATTCAGGCTCCCATTTGGTTAGACTCAGTAAAAAAGCCAAAGCCTATTACAGATATTCTAAGTCAATGCTAGCTGAGAACATGGAACCCGAGATGTGCACCACCATTTCATGGGCAACAAAAGGACAATAACATCTCATCCTAATGCCAAAGCCAGCTCTGGGTGATGTGAAGGATCACTGCTCCCAATTACCTGGTTAATAGAACCAGTTTGTGATGTTGTCTTCCCTCTTTACTGACTTCATACAACAATGAATGATGAAAACAGACAAGATATTCATAAAAAATTACTGCTGATAGTGATTTGCAGTTATTTAGAAGCCTCATGGTAGTGCAAAAATAGTCAGACAGTTTGAAAGCTCCACATACTTGTTCCAGAACACTGGTATTTATTGTTCCTCTGAACACTTTTTCAGCTAATCATTAATAACAAATTATTTCACAGAACTTCATTAACAGCTTTAGTTGGAGAACATCACTGGCTATGTCTCTCATGAACTCTGACCAAATTTTTGGTCCTTCAAAACAAGTGAATATCTAAAATAAGAGAATAATATATAATAATTCTATAATGTTTTTGATGGACGGTGTCCTTTCTTACATAAGATAGTTCCAATTTACCACACAAAAAATAACATAAATATCTCATACCACACTATGAGACAGTTGTGATAAAACAAAGCTTTGAGGCAGCCTTGATAGTATTTCCAAAATTCAAAGGACTATAGCTACCCATGGGAGACATTTCCCCATTGAAATTTGTTAGATGATCTAAGTGAATTGCCTGTTACCTCCTTTGCTTCAAAAATTATTTTTGCTGTGTCATTATTTTGTATCCTGCAGGAGTTATTCGTAGAGAGTGGACATCAGAAGTAATGGCTATGTTAAACTAAATCTAATGAATACAGGAAGCCAGCTTCAATATTACCTAGCAGACAGGCAAATTTGAAACTCAGAAATCTTTAGCACTGTATTTTGCTAGCAGATAAATACTTCTTTTTAAACATAGAATTTCCTGATGGACATTATTTCTTTTTCTTTTTTTTTAAAAAAGATTCCTTTGGAATCCATACATTTCAGTAAAAAACTACAACCTGTGCTATGAGCTATTATTACATTCGTTCAGGTTAGTAAAAAAAAAAAAATACTGCACGTGATGTTAATTTATTTACCTTGTTGATGCTGGTATGCTTGTTATTATTATTTTCATGCAGCCCTAAAGAGAATCAGATATGAAATTAATTATCAGAGTTGCTGAACATCCCACCAAAGAAGAATTTAAGAGAGCAAGAAAATTGAAGGGAAGATCTACCACTCATCAGAATCAATCTGTTAGTGTTTTGAAAAGGTGCCATATAAAAAAAAAGGCTTGGCTTATCCATCGCTATGAATCTGCATCACAGAATGCTACGGACTCCACAAGAAAATAAAAAGGCCCTATCCTTCCTCCCCACCACTGCTGGTGTGAAGAAAAGGTCAGGAGTAAGGGATTGGTAGACATCACTCTCTACTTGAATCAGGCTGTCTGTTGTGTAGACTTATCTGAAAGGAGCTGGATCACTCTTCTCATGAGAATAAAATTACTAAAAGCCACCACCTCAAATATCAAAACTAGCTATTGCAGCCATATAAATCTTCAATGAAGCAAAGATTCATGTTTCCTGTGTCATTAGTGTCACATGCAGCGACTGTAAGGATGGATTCTGCCCCTCAGATCAGAATATAACTTATATAATTTATTCAAACATCCAGGTAGTATCAGAAGTGACTTTAAGTCTGCACACTAGCACGCGTCTACTTCCCCATGTCAAGATATCCACTCAAAATTATAAAGTTTTTAACTTGTTTGTTACCTGCCATACACTTTACCTCACTGACTCAACTACTTGTTATTCACTAAATGAAGGAAGCAAATGGAAGGGAATAATCTCTTCATCTTGATTTATTTAGCTTACTAGATGTCAGCTCAAAAAATCCTTGTCTGTCCTTCCATCAGTAATGTAGGAGCAAGAAGCGTAATTGATCTGACTTTTCTCTCACGTTGATGAAAAATAGAAAATAACCCTGCTGACATCAACAAAGCATCCAACTTCTCAGAGTTTAATGAGAGATGCTGATGCAGCTGTTGTCTTTCCTGCACATGACAGCCAAAAATGAACATAAATTTTAAAGCAAAACGAGGAGTCAAAATCACAGACTATAACAGAGAGGAAAGTTGGTGAAGCCCACACAAACTGTGAGGCACAATTTTGGCACAACTCCGCCAAAAATGCTGGATAATTGAGACTGTGGGCTTACGACCTCTAGTCAGAGTACAGAACTCTTGCTTCCTGCAGACAGCACCAGGAAATAATACTCCCTCCCTGTTGAGATTCAGCTGAAATTTCTTACTCTACATCACTATGTTATGCTACTATTTCACAAGAAAATCACCTTCTTCTCCATCTCTTTGCTTGATGAGAGACCATGGAGAGCCCGTGCTCTGAAGAGAAGAGGAGCAGCCATGTGAGGTCGTGTACCATCCCTAAGGTAAAGGTTTCAATATACAGCTCCCGGCAGATTTAGCTGTGGCAGCTGAGGAGATTTCTGTGTCCAGAGGTTTGTCCTCCTCCTTGCTATGGTTTACTGCTTCCCTAGCACAGAGAGAGAGCAGGTGTCTGTGCCTTGGCTATGCCAGTTGGTACTGGGAGCGTGGAGTGATGGCCCACTAAAACCACCTGGCCTCACTGTCCTAAAGGGAAGAGATACAGTTAGCGACCACTCTTAGTCCTTTTAGAAAACCCTTTCTAATACCAGCAGTCTTCAATAAAACAGCTGTGCACATCCAGAACAGGAAGTACTATAAAACTGAAAACAAACATCAAGCTGTAAGGCTGTAAGGATAGGACCTCTGGCTCACTTCTATAAAACCACCTAAGACCTTAAGGGCTGGTTTTTCTAAACCTTTTTGACTCTCATTTCCTCCCTAGTCTCTGTCTGTTTGACTAGTGGTGAAGCTTCCAGCAACAAAAATCAATGCAACTTTTTTCACAGTCACAGTTACATATTGTTATTTTAAGTTACAGGTACTAATCCATTAGCTAATGACTCAGCTTTTAAGAACTTCTCCCCAAGTCTGCTAAGTTCTGTTCTCTCATAGCGTGAACGAAGTATCAAAAATAAGACGAGATGCTTCAAACCGCAGACAGAAGCAGTAAGGTCAAGGCAAGCAAGAGCTTTGATCTACGGCAACAGAAGACAGGGGAATTAGCACAGTAAGTGAAAAAAGTAAGAAAAGCAGAACAAAACAGTGATGATAATTAAAAGGTGAAGTTTTTTTTTTAACTTTTTTTTTTTTGCATCCTGGGTCAGTGAACTAAGCTCTCCTTTTTTAATTAGTGAATTTTGTACTGTTATTCAGCTTCTTCTTCTGAGTTCTGCATGAATTGCATCCAAAAGGAATTCAAGGTGCTGTGTGCATGATCCAGGAGCAACAAGGATAAAAATACAGCTTTCATGTATTGATCATTATCTGTCCTCAGAGGCAGACATCCTAGCACACTCATTTAAAGCTATTTTCCCTCTCCAAGTGCTGTTCTAGGACTGGGAGAGCAATCAAAGCACACCCACACTGTGCTATTATTTCAACTTTGTCTTTTTCCCTGCAAACTGTTGAAGAATCTTGGACAGATACTGCCACCCTTCACTAAAGCGCAACTGAAAATCACTTCATTTACCTGGCATTATCCGAGGCAGAATGACCCCTCTTATACTTCGACGCTTCAGAAGGCTGTGAGAATCTGCCTGTAATGAAAAGAAAGAGATTAACATTTACGCCCAATTTTGCCATAGCTTATAAGCATCTATCTAACACACAGCAAGAACTGACAAAAATCTGGGGAGCGAGTGATCAGGAGGCTGGGTTAGTGGAGGATTATAAAGGGCAGAAGACTGTAAAGCTCCAATGGCAACTGCTTAATTTTACTCAAAAAAGGAAAGGATGAAAATAGAATACTAAGAGTCCAACTACCCAAAACATGTAAGTCAGGGCCATAACATTACACATGCAGTAACCTTAAGCACAAAGAAATATGCTTTTCTAATATGTATATGCATATCTCTGTATATTTATGCATGTATCTATCTATATATTTATATACGTGTGTATAGATATGCAAATAAACATACATGTTTGTATATGTATGCTAGAGGCTAGACAATACGCTAGAGGGGCTAGAAATGTTCACTTATGAGAAAAAATCTGATTAGAATTACTAAAAATTGTTGAAATGGTGGGAAGATTAAAATTAATGACTAACACATGCTACAGAATGAGAGAGGAGGGGGTCTTGGTCGTTTACCTGTCACAGCATCTTTATTATTTTTAACTTCATGCTGCATGATGGGGTTATTTTTGCAGTTGCCCCTCTCTGTTCTGTGCCAGAGCACATACTATGCAATGCATCCCATCCCCTGTGGCAGCTCAGGACATGAGCCTTCCTCTGGTTCTTGAAACGCGCCAAGGAAACACGTTCCAACTTCTGGGACGCTCAGATTCATCTGGGATTGCAGGCACCCTGATGAGTTTGTTTGCAGCTCTGATTTATTTGAATCTATTGTTCTGGAGAAAATAGGAGGTGCTTGAGCCTGTTACGCTTCATCTGAAACTCTTAAAAACACAAAACAAAATCATCTTAGCAAAGCTAAGGGGTTAGGCTGGAAGCAGTTACAAAGAAAAGGCAAAGAATTACTAGCAGAAACACAAGCCTACTGCCAAGGCATGGCTTAGAGAGCCGAGAGGCATTTTGACAAAGGCAGCCTTGAAGAGCAGCACCACAGGCCCGTGTACAAGATACAGCCCTCCATATCAGACCAGGGTCAGAGTGAAGGGACCTTTTCTTCAGGTATATCTGAGGACAACCACAATATCAATGCGTGGAAATTACTTCTCAAGTACTTTCCCCTTATATTTTTTCGACTATTTAATTGCAGGAAAATATAACAATTGTGATGAGCCTCATCTGTGAAAACGTAAAAGAAACATTTTTCAGGCACGTCTAGAGGTTATACAAAGCCTTGACATGCTAATTTCTCATGCTAGAGACAGACCTTAACTGGAATTTGCCTGACCTTCCATGTCCCAGGCACCATGACTTTCATTCATTGCTTCATTTTTCATAGCTTGATTACAATTTATAAATATACCAGAGAAACCATTATCATTCAGTTGCTCTGTTTCCACAGAGACACTTAAGAATAAGCTAACATTACATATGACCAGGTTGGCACGTTATCTCCATTTTCCAAAGTAACTTTGCAAGCTGGGGCCCATTATACTTAGCGCTTATCAGTTTAATTTGAATCAGATTAAAAAAAATGCTCAAGCATTAATGTTATAACTGATTGAAATAAAAACAAGAGATGGGTGGACTCTATCCCAGATGAGAAAATCCCACCAGAGAACTAAGCACATTATTCTTTAAACTTCCAAATGTAACGCGTGGAAAGAACAATTCATGGCTGTTGTTAAGCTGCAGAATTTTTGCTGAACATCACAAACAGCTAGAATTCAATATGAATTCAATAGACAAGAAAAAAAAAGGAGACAGATTTCTTACCAGAAAGACCTATTTTGTTTAATGTAAGATGATTCAAAATTGTATTTTGCCATAATGAACAAAAAAGAAGTAAGCATTAATTAAAACTGGTTTTTGCCCATGGAAGAAAATCTCAATTAGGATGCATCTATGCTGTGTACACAGAATATAGAATTAACTTTAAAAAGCCATTTCTTTCTCAACTTAGAACTGAGTTGCTAACAGAATAACTAAAAAAAAATTCAAGAGATATAAACCTGGAATTATTCATATGCTACTGGAAGCCTCCAAAAGCCACAGTTTTATCTAAGAGAAAAAAATATGTTGCCAGGCAAAAATCATCCTACTGAAAAGGAGACCTACTTACAAAAATATAGAGGAAAGTAATTTTTAAAGAAAGGAAAAATTGCAGGAGTGCTTAAAACGTGTCAGCAACTTATACAGCAAGCTAAAAACTCAGTGAAATCTTAACAGGCCAATTGTCAACAGGACAATAAGATGGAACGTTTATTAAGAACAAGAAGAGCCTGACAAAATTTTAAATACATTTCAAGATACATAAAAATCATAAATAATACTGCAGAAAAGTTAGAAATGTTCAATAGATACTTGCACTTTATAGTGAGAATTAAAGACAATGCAACTGTTCCATATAACGCCAAACACTGAGAAACAGTTAAAAAGGCCACAACTGCCAAGACTAACCATAGGCATAAATAATAAGCAAGTCTGGTTAACTTATCCTCAGCCCCACAACTCTAAAATGTGTTAGCTAGAGAGTTCTTCAATTCATTAGCTTTTATAAATTATTTTTATTATGATAAACCATGGAAAACTGGAACAATTCCAATGGATGGGAGTACTGCCAAGAAAAAAATCCTGGGGCTGGAAAAGAAAAACCTGAAGCATGAGGCTTCAAAAACTCAAAAGATCTCAATTTATTGAAGATCAGCTCAAAACATCTTATCACCATGTGCTTAAGCACGCAAAAAAGGCCTGACAGTGGATAGATCTTTATTCTGTAGTAATTTCTAGCAGGAAGAATAAGCACTAGAATAGACAACTATGCAAGCGGAAGGATGCTCCCAGCATGAGCTTTTCTAGATGGTATTTCTTTCTAAAACATATTCCTTACTGCAGTTTCTTAGGCTGGGATTTTTTGGAGTCCAGTCCTCAGGCTAGGGGCAGTTACCTCTGACCTTTCTGTGGAAAGGTCTCCATATCTCTTCAAAGGGCTTAAGGCACTGATATGCCCAAGGGTAAAAGTATACAGTCAGCACACAGGCAAACCATCACCACAGTCACCAGGAGGATAAAAGCAGGATTTGGCCCATGGAGATTAAATGAGTGTTTGCAGATTCTTGCTGTATCTCTTTCAGAGTGAACAAAAATCTGAAAATTAATTAAAAGCACGGCTTCACAGCTGAGACCTTGATCATGGCATTTCATCTCGAGCTAATGTTTACAAGAAGTTGCACTCTCCCCACCTTGGCAAAGGCTATAAATTTGCAATTAATAATAGCACTGCTATTAATCTTTGAATGAAGTGGAACATAGCCATTAAATGGAGAATGCCTTCAAAAAGTAGATGCATGTGGACAAGTACGGAATGCTTTCAGGGATGAAACAGGAAAACTGGCAAGAGACATTTTTAACTTCTTGTTATTAAAATGCTGCAGTTCTGATCATGAATTAACTCTTGAGGTTCCCCCAAACGAGCCCTCTTCAATTCAGCAGCAGCAGCGTAGGGTGTTCCCGCCTATCCTTCCGAAGCAGCATCTGCTCTTCAGCTATAGTAGTTCAGTTTTCACTGTCATGATTCCAACTGTCCCCATCAGCACTTCAAGTTCATACACCATCCTATGCATTCACCATGAGGAGGTGATGAGACGGCACGTGTTTCTGCTGCCACTTGCTGAGGGTCAGGGTGGAGAGCTAGGGACAATATCACCCTTATAAGTCTGGAGCACAGTGGTCTGTCCAGGATCTTAGTCCTTCCCTTACATTGCTTTTGGTCCAGTGCTGAGGCAGCCTCAAACCAGGGCACAGGACCATTAGGGAAACAGGCTCAGTTCCTACCATCAGCGTGCACAGTGAAGATCAGCATCCCAGAGATGCTTTGCCTAAACCATCTCCTTCCTCTGTGTTCTTCTGCAGTCTGCCCCCACCAAAGGCTGGAAGCCCTTGCGATACCTATGGCCCACACTAGTAGGTGCCCAAGTGCCCCCATTTGATGATAAAAGGGCCTCCAGCTCAGCTCTGGTGCAGAGCTTCCAACCCAGTCTTTCCTGGTACCCTCTTTTTCTTGCTTTTAAAAGTAACCCTCCTGAACATCATCTCCATGGAACTTCCTTCAAAGATTTAACGGGCTACAAAGAAGGAAGGTTCTAGCTTAGCTTACCTCAGCTTCCAACCTTAAAGCCCTCAAAAGCCTTCTGAATTAATTTTACTGCCCTTACTAGACCCAAGTCCCTTGTTCAGTGTAAACAGGAAGCATTTTCTGTTTTATTTATTTTCCCTACTGTTGCATGACATGGGGGAAAAACACTAGTTTCTTTTAAACTAAAGGTAAGTGGGAAATTAAAAATGGTAAGTGGCCAAGTTCAGCCTTCCATAAGGCCCTCTGTTGGCTACATCTTTGGAACCATGTGAATAAAGCAAGTGCTTAATTAGGCTGCATACTCCAACGAAGCTTAACGTGGGGCAGCCAAGTGTAAGTCAGTTCATTAAGTGATGCAGTGGGAAGTGAAGCTGAAAATATTTATCAATCATTTTCTTGAAGAAGGTAAAGTAATGGATAACTTTGCTGAGTGTGATGGGCATTTCTTTTCAAAAGGCAATTTATAACCTAGGAGTGTGTGCTTTTACCTCCCCCCTCCCCCCAAAAGCATTTTCTTTTGTTAATGGCTTTTTAGCAATAAACACAGTGTTTTGATATCAGCATAATTACTCCACTGTCAAAGACAGGATCTCTGAGTTAACAGAAGGACAAGTAGTTTCTACGCTTCACAGCCTAGAAAATCCTAATGTACCCTGATAGTACCAAGGGGAAAAAAATTAACATCATATGTAAGATGTTACACATCTGATGACCATCAGAACATGATATTTTAGTATTACATAAAGACATTTGTCAGGTAATTTAAATAATCCTTTTGCTTATGATACAAATTTGTTATTAATTCCACCAAGTCCTGAGGCAGCTTGACTATAGTTAGAGAATAATGTGGCTGCAGCTGTACATCATCTTCTTTTCAGAGGAATCTGCCTCTCTGTGTTTGTACTATATCTGTGTTCCCTTGGTGGGGATCTTTTCTCACTCTTATGGTAAATTTTATAATAGGGTAGGTAAAGACAAAGATATGCCTCTAGGAAGTTATTAAGTTCCAATCCTATATAGTAAGAAGCATTCAATTAAGTCATCTTTCCCAATCATTCTGTGAAAGGATTATAACATTTTAACATGTTAGCTTTTAGCACCTTCATAAAGAGTTTTCCCCCCGCTTTCAAAAATCTTCTCAGCAGAAGCAAATGCATTCTGCTTTTTCTTTTACACACCCATTCCTTAACACGTAGTTGTAGGCAGTTAGTAGTTATTAGGCTGCACTGTGCAATTTAGAGCATTAAAAGAACATCTGCATAGTGCCAACACCAGAGAAGGCTGTTTTATTTCTCATTTCATTTGTTAAAATATAATAGAAGATTATTATGGAGACTGATGGAGATGATCCTCAGCTTAATTGTTAGAACCAAATGAACATTGCCCATTGATGCATAAAATGCAAGGTGTTTCAGGTCAGAAGTATGCACAGAAGCAAAACCTTGATTTTGCAAGGCCAGAGCAAATCACATTAAGTGTGGCAAAGCAACTGATTATTTTTACTGACTGGCGCTTTCAAAAGACTCAACTTTCACTTACCTGCAGCCATGCAAAGACCAGAAAGTTTAGAATTCCTATCCTGACTTAACTGCCTTAACTGAAGGAATAAATGGAAGACAAAATGAAGGGGGAAAGCAAGTTAGAAACTGCAGAAAGCTAGTCAGAAAATCACAAATTGGATCACCGAAAAACTGGGCAAACAGCGTTCTCTTCTAATATAACCTCCTGGCAAAGGCTAGAATGCTATACTGATAGCAGCAAGTAGAGCAGCCCAATAGGAAAAGATGTAAAGAGTGAAATGACTGGTGCTAAGGACCTGACATTGAGACTGTACACGCTTTGGGGAGGTTTTAATTCAGAGTTGCTCTAGTTTGTTCCCATGGACTAACCCCCCATTAGCTGCTGGAGTGCATCTTCCAGTTAAGGTTCATCTGAAAGGAGTTCAGTTCATGTGCTATGACACCACTCTGCAACAGGAACCAAAGCAAGGTAAAGACTTCGAAGTAAACTCCTGATCCAAACCAGAACACTAATGTGGATGTACCCACTGTTTCTATACATAGAGACACACTAGACAATATAGAGGCACCTAGTGCTCATTTATCATCATCCATGGTAGTATGTTTCCGTGATTTCTACAGCAACTTTGACAGTAATATTTGTCCTGCGCATTTTATTTCAGCTTCCACTCTGCTAACATGTGGGTATTGCTGCTGCATGGCCTTTCTATTCCAGGAAAGGGGAAGCGCCCAAGATATCGAGTTCCTCTGAGTTTTCCTTTCCATCAAAGGCCCTACTAGCAAAGGATGCTGGCGTCGTGCCAGCCCCTCTCACCTGGCACCCTGAAGAACCAGCGTAGCTCCTCAAGGTGGCAGTGATGCCAAGTCCCATACCTAAAGGGGCAAGAGGGAAGGAGATTATTCCACTTCCACCTTGTGTTAAAGTGAGCAGACAGATCCCTCCTCTTGCCTACAACCTCTCTCCACCCCCAGGTTCTACAGACCCCAGCCAGGCCAGCAAAACACCTGCGCTAACAGCATCATGGCAACTGGTGGCCTGGTAGCTTAGGAGAGGGGCAGGAACATCACTGTCATGAAAGGTTACAGCAGCACTTGCCATCACTAGTGGACACAGCATCTCCTCCAAACAAAGCTTAGACAACTTGTGGAAGTAAAAGGAAGAATCTCACTTGTCTTTCATGAGTAAGGCGACTTTCTTACCTTGGAGTGGAACAATTTTTCATATGGGCTCATCTGGAGCGAGTACCATTTTTTCCTGAGTCTGTGTTAGAAACAGTCTAATTTAAGTAATACGCCTGGTCTCCCCAGTATACTTTTGTGTTGCGCACCTCAATAACTAAGAACTAGTTGTGAGAAGCAGGGAAGCAAAATTTAACCTAAAATCATTCCAAACTCACTATCGGTTCTCTGTAACGCAGATATCTTCATCTGAAAATGGAATGAGGAGGGCTTAAAACTCATTTTACTAGAGAAACATGCCTATTTCTTCCTACCCTCCCTTCCGAGGTTTCTTCTTGCTCTTAACACACCATAAACATGGAGCGGACTGCTACCCACGATACTTGCTACACTGCCATGTAAGTTTTATCTGCCCTTCCTATAGAATTCAGCCTGTATTGGCCATAGAGAGCCCACGTAGAGAAAAATTAAAGGTGCAGTACACAGAAAATCTCTCTCACAAAAAAATGTATATCCTACCTGCCAGTATTTTACTTCCTGAACCTGGTCACAGAGGTGACAGTATATTCTGTCAGCAATGCATCCTGTAAATAACCAAATACATGCGCAAAGCTTTGAAATGTGGACCAAATTTCCATGTGAACAAAATGCAGTCAACTGCTCAACCTAAAGAGTCAGCTGGTGGAGAATGGCAGCTTTATTCAGCTAGCCACAGTAAACAGACTCTTATTAGCTACTGCAGCAAATGTTTGTTTTTCCATAATTAAAAAGATATTACTTTACCAAATTACCACTTGAGTTTACAGTTCACTAAACCTGATGCAGTATAACAGCTGTATCTGATAGACTTATCTACTGAATAAGATTAATGAAATTACTTTCACACACAGCCTAGCACCATGCTAGCTTTAAAATTTAATGCAAAAGCCAACATGTGAGTTCTTTTTATATTCATCTTATTGTCATATATGATAAAAACAAGTCTCTATGAAGGCTTTTGAAAAGGACAGTTTTTAGAAACTGTTATAATTCTTATGAAAGGCTCTACAGTAACTGCTCTGGAGTCTGGAAGTCCTTTCTCCTCCTTTCCCTTCGAAAAGCAGGTGCAGCATGGGGACATGATAGATACGAGGCTTTCACAATACTCTTTCCCCATATCCTTTGCTTGTGAACTGCAGATATCAGATCTAGGCATGAAAAAATAGTTGGCTTCATATCCATGCACATTCACCTCCTGACATCTTTGCTTGTAAAGCCAAAAAGGTTGTAAATAGTGATGCTTAGCCTGTGACATGGGCACCTGTGGGGTTAAGACCCTAAATTATTTCTCGGGTTGCTGAACAGCTGCCTAAAAATATCCTTTCCCCCTCCCATCCCTTTTTCTCACCCCTCCCCCAGAATTGTACACAGAAGAGCTGAATTTAAGCCAGCGCTGTAGATGAGATCTGAATCTTAATGAGCACGAAGCAGCATTGCTTTTCCATAAGTAGATCAATCTACAACGACAAGTTTTTTCTCTCTGGCTGGGAAAGTGTACGGAGAAAACCACAAAATTTGTTTAAGGGCTGAAGGAAAAGAATGCCTCACAAGAGAGCATATTTAGCTTACCAGGATGGGCAATGCTGCCAGGAAAAGAAGAACCTTCTCTGAAATCAACATCTGTGACACTGTGACCCTCTCCACGTACTCCAAAGCTAACAGAGCTCTCCCTTGTAAGAGGGTGCTTTGCAGTGTATTCCATCTGTCCTCCCCAAAGGTCCTAACAGCCTCCAAGGACACTTAAAATAAAGAACTTGCAGCAACCTGTTCTCAGATGGGTCCACCAGTATGTCACATTACGCATCTTCCTGCGCAGCTTCAGGGCTGAGGCTGCGAGCAGTGCGTAAAACAGCAATTAAAGTGTGTAAAGTGGACAAAAGCCAATACTGAATCGCAATTTCTTCAGGGCCACAAAACAATTTGCTCTGTCTGAGGAAGTCTGCTGCAGATAGCAGGTTTAAAAGGAGAGAATCATGCACAGATGGGAGAGTGTAAGGAAGGCATTTCCCTGCCTGGAGAGCATCTGGTATACCAGTACGCTACACTTAAATAACTAATCCAGCTAAACAAAACTTTTAGGTAGTGCATGAGGTGTGCTTTTTGGAAGGACCTGAAACGTAACAGCTGAAGACAAGTGTCAGGAGGCATAACTACCGGAGATCCAAAGCCGTCCAAACAGATGTTTATGAACCAAAGGAAAACAGAAAAGTAAAGAGATAGACAATTCAAGTCCAAATAATGGATATGATAGAAAACTGGATTTGCTAATCTGTATGCAAAGCCAGAAAAAAAATTAATGCACTGCAGACTATAGCACTTAAAGGAAGCAGAGAAGGATGAGTAACTACCAGCATTAAGCTTTATTTCATTATATTTTTCTAGACTTTAAATTTTACCCCTCTCAGACAGAATGTAGCTCTGCAGATCCACTATCATCAGATAGTTTTGCCTGTGGGCACAAAAGTTACACCACAATAACCAGCCCTTCAGTCCCCTAAGACTTTTACGTTGAAGAATTGACATTTATTCTAATTTTTAAAAACAAGAGACACAAAGCAGCCTTCCTGCAGCTCTGGAGTCCTCGCAAATCTACATCTCTGTCTGATCCTGAGGAACGAGCCTCTTGGGATTGCTTTTCTCATTTGTTACTGAAAACTAATGCTTGCCTTCTTTCCGCAGTCTTCCACATTTGGTTGTACATTCATTATCTTGCAAAATACAGTCACAAAAGAGAGAGGACTGTAATTTTCTTCCGTACACTACTGAACTTGGAAGAGTTTGGCACAGAGGACGGTCAGTGCACCGCATGCAGCCATAAGGAAGGCTAACATCAGTTCATTTCACAAGGTTAATACGAAAGAGGCACTCAGATGAGAGTAATCTGAATGTAACTAGATGTAGCTGTGTGCTAGAAAAAGAGAGCAGGTAATATATTTCAGGACATTGCCACAGGAGTGAAAGAATATTTCCCAGTGTTTACGTTATTTGAAATATAACATACCTGTTAAAACAGTCTTTCAGACAGAAAGATTCTTTGGTGACAGCCTGTACGTGAGAGGCTACTGTATTTCACCTGATTAAACAGCCTACTCACAGGTGACTAAAGACCATCACCCCCAAAGACAGCTGGCCTTAATGTCAAGAAATCACTGCCTTGCCTTTGTTGTCGTGCGTTCTCTTCCCCAGTGGCTAACAACAGCTAAGCAAATATAACACAAAATGCCTGCCTAATATTGCCTTTGAGTTATTCTGGTTGAGTTTCCATCTATTAGTTCTTGTTGTGGTTTTCTCTGCTAAATTAAGAAGCCCGTTTGTATCTACTTTTTCTTACCATGGAGCACTCGCGCGCTAATCAAGTCACTTCTCAATCTCCTCTAGTATAAAGAACAACTTGGTCTGCGAGTGTCTCACTACACAGCTTTTCCTCTTCTCCTTGAATAATTAGCATTGCTCTCTTCCTCGCTTTCTATAATTTTTAATATCCTTTAAAAAATATGAAATGGAAACAATATTCAATTCTGTCTTATACTTACTCAGAAAATTACCTTGCTACTTTCAGACATTTTTCTCTCTGTATGTCCAAGCTGCACGCTGACCTTTCTACCATTGAATTCCACCGGACCCTCACGATGATCAAATGTCTGCTCTAAACTTTTCTGTCCGCTCTGACTTTTCAGAGTCAGTGCACTCCTTTCCTTCTTTCTGTTTATGCCGCTCTTTGTTTCTAGACACATCCTTTGCTTTTTCTTGTATTAAAGTGCCTTTCATTCAAATGGACTCTGTTGCTTAGCATTCCTGATCTCTGTGAAGGACTGCCTCTTCTTCACTCTTTGGCAGAGCACCTCTGCGATACATCTGAAAATGTTAGCAGCACCAATTAAACATTCACTGCTGAAAATAAGAAATAGTACTGAACTCAGTTGTGACCTGTGCAGAACATCCTTCTTGTATCTTCACTCACTGATTACACTCAACTCCATTGTTCAAAACTGGCTAATTATTTTACTTATTTAACATGTTCTTTATTGAAAATATAATGGAACTTTTCCCCTCCCAAGGTGAGACTGGCAGAGACAGTTTGGGAATGGTTTTCGCCTTCCTCTGCAGCATTACATATGAACCACTTTCTAGGAATATCCAGGCGCTTTCATCTAATAAAATCCCTACTCCTACTGTGCGGAGTGGGACACAGCTGAAGCCCACAGTAAGTCTTGCTTTCTCCCTGTGCAACAGTGTAGGATAGTTGGCATCTGTCCAAATGTCTAATGCCCACCCAGCTTCAATTGCAGGGACAAGACTGACTGACAGGACTATAAGGCATACTTGCTGTCAGAGATATTATTATCTTCTGGATTTCACTGACTGTTTCCCACCCTCCCAGGACTATTGTCTCCAGCCCTTTTTGAAAACTTTTAGAGCTTTAAAATATCCCTCTAGAGATCTCAATAATCCAAATTTTAAAAATAAGTTAGAGCCAAGAGGGGAGAGAGCTTCTCAGTCCACGCCTTTAGGATACCTGGCAGCAACCTCTGTCAGCCTGCAGATTATGAAGTAGCGTTCTAAGTTACTAATGACTTAGAAAATACATTTTCACCCTTAGGCGATACAAGTATACCAATCTGATAGTTTCCAAACAGAGAATAGAAATGTTTATTGAATCCATCTGCTTTTTCTCTGAAATTATTTTTATTATTTCCCTCTCCTCGGAACAGACATGTACAATTACCAAGATTCCTAATAGATTTAAAAATCTACCAAAAAAACCTTCTTGCTGTTCTCAGTCTTACAAGACACAAAATTCTCCATGATTTTTTTACGTTTCATAACTTCATATCAATAATGATTGCTTTTTGTTTCCTGGTCTGTATTCTTTATACACAGGGTTTTTTAATTTCTAATTCTCAACTCCATTATATTACTGAACCAAGACAGGCTTTTCAGCAAAGCTGCTGTATATCTTGACAATGGAACACTACATTTTTGGACCATTCACCTAACATAAATCCTATCTTTATTTATGCTTTCTTTCTGATTTTTTCTTTGGATAATTTCTGTTCATGGTTTTCCCTTAGTGCTCAGAGGATTACCTTGGTAGCAACAACTATTCATACTGCTATTCAACTATTCATACTGCTATTAGGATCATTTTTCCCTGCCCAGACTGGACATAATTAGATTCTGATCACTGGTCACTATCCAGTTTTAATCCAACTATTAATTCCTCATCAGCCATCACAGGCAGTTTCTTCATAAAATACATTTGTTTTCTCTTCACCTGTCACTCAGGTATGAACTTCCAGGTATTAACGGCAATTTTCCATAACTCTAGTGCTTCTCTAAATGGGAGAATGAAGCATTCTTGCAGACTCTGTGCTTTCAGGCACAGAAGCTATTCTTTGGCCAACAGCGCAAATCAGCCGCATCCTAACTCTTTACTGCGGTAGACCTGCTGTGTGTGTTAGCCATATCTCACTGCCATTTTCTACAGAAAGAAATTCTGAGAAGAGGACTGGACTGGACTGCTAGACATGTCTGGATAGCTAATCCTATTCCTTTTCCTTCCTGCAATCTTTCTGCACTCCATTTCTCAATCCTTTGAGGAAAACCTTGTGGGAGGAGGCTCCTGCTTCCTGTTTCTCTCAAGCTACCCCTTGTGATAAAGTACTCCCTAGCTCTTCCTTCTCAATGCACATCCTTTCATCCTGTCCTGCGTTCATCTTCCCCTCAACAGTATCATGCCATTTCTCTCCCTGATCTGCTTGTCTCTTGTTTCTTTTTGTCACATTTAGAAAGTGTGTCCTGCAGAAGATTTGTGTTTGTAATGGGCTCTGTGTATTTACACCTCTATTAAAATTTTCAGCACAACACATTGAAAAGTCAAGTCTTACCTTGCAGTATAATATTGAAAAACAACCTGGCCTGAGGTTCCTCAATCCATCACTACTCTGCGGGAGACAAGTCATCTAAACATATTACTGCTCAGTTCTGCTCATCCATCTTTCCCCCAGGAGCCAGGGAAAAGGGAAGTCAACAGTGTGTCTGATAGCAATTACCAGAGAAGTATTCCTGCTTCTCCCACCTTTAAATCAGCATTTCGTTTTATTTGCCTAAAATACAGCCTGAAGAGGAAAAAAGAAAACGCTAACATTAAGTGACGTGACTGCACCATGGGCACGGATTAGCTGAGATAAAACAGGATTTTATTTTCAACCAAGTTTAGGCTGTCTTGTATCTGCTATCCAAAAGCCAGAGCAGGCTTAGCCCGACAGCAGGGCCCCGTATCCGGTGCACGGAGCTGCCCTGTCGAAGCACCCTGCTCGACCTTGCTGCAGAGCCCTGCAGTCTCCTGCACAGCAGCAGTTCCACGTTTTAAGCCATGACTGAGAACTTTTTCTTCTCTCTTCCCTCTGTCCCTTCCCTCACTAATGCAACCAGCAGGAGCTATGTTAAGCTCTTCTAATGAATAATACGTGGTTCTTTTCATCTTCAAAGCTTTTTACAATCATTAACTAATTAATCCTCACAGAAGCCTAAGAGAATTTATGGTGTTTTCTAAACAGCAATTAGCTCTCCGTGTGTCTTGTTAAACTCGACCATTTAGAGGGAAGGATAGAGAGAAGTACATATGTATTTATTTTATTTTTTACAAGACCAGTGACCAAAGCAGCATGGGAACTGCAGCTATGGCACTGTGGTTTCTGGTCTCCACGTCTAACCTGGAGCCCTCTGCGCCGTGGCTCTCACAAACCCCCATCTTTCCCTCCTGTGGTAAACTGAAACCCCTACAACACAGAAAGACTGAAGAAAATATTTTTCGCAAAAGGATGTTCCTCTTGTAGACTGTCTCCCTGATTAACTCCATCCCAAAGCAAGGGACTGATTACTTTTTAACCTTTACAGAAGCTAGAACACAAACTTACCATGCACTGCACACTTGCACATTTATTAAAATTTGATTACAAAAACCAAAGGGAAACACGCACTGCATCTTGAACAGCTTTACAAAAAGTCAGTCTAGACAGTCCTTTATGAATGACTCAATCTGCGCATATCATGAAAGAAAACATGCTACACTTTCCAAGTGTCATTTCTAATTAGAAGTGGCTAGAATACATGTAGTCTTAAATAAAGAAAACAGAAGTAGCAGGAAGGTATTTTATAGGCAAAAAAACAGTACGGCTAAATACATTCAGGGGTGATTGCAATACATAAATGTAAACTTGTTTTTCAGACTTCAGGGATGACTTTGCAGTGGTTCTCAACATAGCTAATCCTCCCCAACCTCAAAGAAGCTTAAAGCAAAACAAAAAGGGTCTGCATGTTTTTTTTTCCCCCAAACCTCTGTTTTGGAAGGGAGGGGAGGGCGTTAAAAATTCTTACTCTTTCTTGCTGCTAGATTCACGTGGCAGTCGCTGTTTCCCTGCAGCGGGGAGCCAGCCGGCAGGCCTAGGCCAGCCGAACCTGCGAGCTCTTGGCAGGAGCAGCCCGGCCCCAGCGCGGAGCCAGGCGCCGCTGCCAGGACCGGCAGCCCAGCGTCACCACCTCCAGCAGCTTGAGCTGCTCAAGCGTAACTGCCTCGCAAATTCCCGACCGCGGCGGACGTCTCCCCAGCAGCGTAAGCTACACGTTACAGCAAGGCAATCACCAAGCAGGGGGAAAAAGTGCATTTGGTTAAAAATTCTTAAGCCATCGCGACGAGCAAGGACACCTGCCTCAGGCAGAAGGTTAACGGCAAGATACGGTTGTTTAGGCTCAGATCACCGCCAAAAACCGTGCCAGCTCCAGACACCCCAGAGAGATGGCCACAGCCCCCGTGAGGGCGCAGGGGCAGCGGGGCTGCCCCACTACAGGTGGCTGAGCCAGAGGTGACCCCAGCGCAGGGCAGGGACCCCCTGCGCCAGGCTGGGGGCAGCAACAGGTCCCATGGCAGCCCCCCGACGTGGTGAGGAGATGCTGGGGAGCAGCATGGGGACAGTGGGGCTGGGCACCCCCACAGCGCCGCTCAGGGCAGGCCCTGGGGGGTCCTGGGTGAGGCTGGCCAGGGCAATTGGTGCCCACAGGTGGCCTGACAGTAGTTTCCATGCCAGGTGGCCGCCCACAAAATCTTCCTTAAGCCAGCTGTGGGCCGCATGCAACTTACCTAACTATAAAAGCAGAGCACCCCATCACAAGGACTGTGGTGGCCCAGCTTCAGAGGTATTTTCCTGCAAAGCGCGTGCCCATGAGCGATGACTGCAAGAGCAACACAGCAGTTACAATTTCATTTGGTGAAATGAAATCATGTGGCGAATTTTTGGACACAAAACCACACAAAGTTGTGGTGTTTGCTCTAAAATTCACAGTAAACAGAATAAAACTCACTGTATATGTTTTTCAGACCTAAGAAGCGAACAGAGCTTCAGTCTGGCTCATAAACAGACAAAATCAGATCACATCTCTACCTCAACCAACACTATTATAGTACTCACGAATGGATGCTGAAGGGAAGGGATATCCGTCCTGCTGAATCATTTGGCACGGCTGCAGAGAGTTTAAGCCAGCCTCAGTTGCACAGCGAGCAGGCTGAGGGAACCGATCCATCTGAAAATTAACCATTTTTGTTTAGAGTTAGTTTTCGGCCAGCTCAGCTCCCTGAAACAACAGCACTGGCAAGCATATGAGCTGAAGGCAGGGAGAAGACAGGGTCACCACAGCCCTGATTTAGATCAGCGCACGCTGCCCCAGGAGCTCTGTTCCACGATAAAGCATCTACACTCACGGAGGTCAAGCCCTATTACAGCCAACTGCCTAAAGGTGCTGCATAATTACAGCTGAACAGCTGTGAAAATAAATCTCATCAATGGTAACTTCATTTATGGAGAAAGTTGTCTTAAACTGGGGTCAGGTCTAGTGGGGTCTTCCAGTAACACCGAGTGCAAACATGCTGAAAGGCTCTCCTTAACTCTCAGAGCCAAATTCGCATGATCCCATCCAGTCTGTCACCAGCATATGAAAAATGCCAGAAACAAGATAGAGTGCCTTGCACGCCAATAGTCTCCCGCTACGAGGTTACTCGCGGAGAAGTTTTAATACCAATGTCAATTAATGGAGTTACAGTCACACCCCTTTCATCAATCTTGGTGCCACTTAGCTGTACACCTAGGATCCTCCACGTAAGCTGCAGGAATAAACTAAAACCCACATAAATATAAACAGCCACTTTTTAATAAATGGATATATTCATTAGATGTGGAGTCTGCGCTCCTAGCAAGTTCCCAGAATGGCCCTATATTAGAATTTGGGAAACATGCCCAACTCCTAACCTTTTAAGAGCCTCATTTTATTACCTGTCAGCTATCTAATAAGTCTTGTACAACAGAGGCATAAACAGTATGTTAATGGTATGGTTATACAAGCAGTTACCTGGCAGCAAAGCTAGGTCAAGAAGTTCTCCCACTGCTTGGTTCAGCTCCAATCACAGTTTTACCGCTTCTTGGGCAGTACCAACCAGACTGTCTGAGGGATCACATGGCCAGGGTTAAAAAAATAAAACAGACAAACCTCTTCCCTTACACTCTCCTCCTCTCCATCAAGGAAAAGGGGGTGGAGAGGGCAGGCGGAATAGGAACTGAAATTTGGAAATCAGGAAGAAGTTTCCAAATATTAAAACAGATTCTTGAACTGACTTTACTAAAGAAATCATACTGATAACTGCACATAGATAAACACCTATTAGCAGAACAAACCATTTACATGCCCTTGTCAAGGCAGTCGAAAGCCCTTCCAGAGACAGCTTGCCTTGGAACATAGCACACATTCAGATTGTAACAAAAGTACAGTTTAAAGTCCAGGGAAACTGAATTTGAGATTTGGCTTAAGATATTTTCAACAATAATGGAACCAATTCCCAATTGATTTCTGGGCCTTTACTCTGTTTGAACAAATTCTTTTTTCCTTCTGAGTTACAGTTTGAGGGCATAGCTTTCAAAAGAAAGAATTACCTCCTTATAAAATTACTACTTTATCATATCCAAAGGCAAACGATCTTGCAACTCACCAGCACTGGTGTGTTTATAGGGACGGCTACATGATGACCTCATGACTGCATCGCCAGGGCAGACGCCCGGATGAAACAAGAGATCCCAGCCAGTCCCAACAAACACGCTTGAGTGATGTGACCAAGTTTCACTGTATTAAAAAATCCTGCTTAGAGATTCACTTTCACAAGTCAAATGGCCTTAACTTAGTTTAAAGTAGGGAATGTGAACTGACTTTAAACTCCTTTAATTTGGAATAAATCCACAGATGGTTTTATCATTGTTTACAGGAGCAAAGGAACCTCCAGCCGATTTCATTATATGCAGCGTCATCAAAATTCCCTGTCGCATTGATCAAGGTCAAAGATTTTTGACCCCACTGCTCTGTAACTTGCTAGAAATTTGCTTAATTTTCATCCCAAATTCATTCATAGCCAATTTATTCCAATTTATCCCCATAACAACACTGTCCTTTGGGTTAAATGTGCCTTCTCCATTTCTGCTCCATATATTACAGGCAATATCTTATCCTCTTGTAGGCATCATTTTGCTAGATGAACAAGCCAAGCTTCTTATTTTTTTCTTTTAGAAGGAAGAACAGCTTTTCTCTGAACTTTTTCAAAAAACTTCTCTTCCCCTGTTCTAACTACAGTTCAGCTTCCTTGGGCTTGGATGACCAGAATACCCCACAGTATTCCAGGTGGCATTTCACTGCTGCCTTGGACAAAAACTTTACAAATATCAGAATCATATTTTGACCTTAATATTTTGACATAAACTTAGGAAAATTAAGACTAGAGAATGTTTCCCCTCTTACGGCTTTCTGAGGCAACATGATTTGAAATGCAGACTAATAAAACTCTCTCTATTGTTAAGTCAGGATCAAAATAGTAATAACAGGTCAGGACCTTAAATATCAGAATTGACAAAGAAATAACATGCTCTTTAGTCTCCATAACCTTTTCCAAACATCCTATTCAAGCTTATGGTTAGGTTATAAATATTGTATCTGTTTTCCAGAAAATGGAACTGCTAAAAAATATAATGCTTATGGAATACATGACATTCTAACATCCCTTAAAGAGCACTTAATTTTATCTCTATGTTTAATTATCTCTTTTCAAGATTTTTACTAGAGTCTCAAACTCCTGATGCTTTCTCATTAAAGCGATAAAATGAGTCAACTGTTACTACTTTAAATTTTGTTAAGTAGCCCCAGGATGGTGCCAACAGCCGTGCAAAACTTAACAGCCAGAAGATGTTTATTTATCAGCTATGTTTCTTCACTGCTACAAATGCAACCTGCACCTGTCATCCAAGCAACAATGCTATAGCACATTTTTAATGGAACCAGGTTTTCTGCCCCTACCCTTTTTTTACAGTAAGACAGCTGGCTCCATGAGAGATATGTATATATCCGTGTGTGTGTGTGTGCGTGTGTGTGTGCGTGCATGCATCTGTGTGTATCTTCAGCTCAGGCAGATACCTGTGAAAAAGCAGGTCAGGCTTGAAGATAGACAGAATGCTATTCTGATTTATATCCATTTGAACCTAGAATGACTTCTTAAAAAGTCACTGGACAGACAAAACAGGTATCAGTTTGACTACATATGAATTCCATGGCTATGCGGTTGAATGGGCACCTTTGGAAATTAGAGACGTTGAATCCCAGCACTGCCATTTTAAAATGTGCAGAGTGACTTTTGTCCCTGACCTCAATATTTCACAGATGTTAGTTCTCAAAATACATCTGGGTAAAAATTACTATCCCATCACTACCCAATTGTTTTTCTCCTTCGTACAATGGAAACGCAGGTAGGCTGAACACAGCAAGCCCTAGCAGAGGTAGGAACAGACTCTTGGAGTCTTGTCTACTTTGGAAAAAGCTCTGGAAGAACTCCCTCCCTATTTTATCTATGCATGCAAAATTCAAGCCAAAGCTACTTTCAAATTCCTAGCAGTTCAAATGTCTGAAGCAGTGTTGGCACTCTGAGTTATGTGTGGTAAGTGATATCTTCAGTGACCTGAGTCAGTGAAGGGGAAAGAAAAATAAAAAGGTATGTTCTTACAAGTTATTCTATGAGGATTTATATTTGATTCAGTTGTCCCATCTACAGCTCTGCATCCATTCACTTGTATGGTACAGCTGAATAAGACTTGGCAGTTAAAAAAAAATCTCCTGTCCTTCTTAAAAATTAATTTTTTGGTTGCTTCTCCAGTCTTCTCGGACCAAATTTAGCCTGCTGAAAAGGTAACAGGAAGTCTTCCATGTTACGCTACCTGCACAAGGCACTAAAAATTCAGCTCTGTGAACATTCTGAATAAGAGAAATCATACATTTTATTTTATTTTTAAATTGCAGCCTGTCAAGGTGAGCTGCCTAGAATTGTGGGACCCATTTCTTCATGTCTACCTGTAGTCACTAACTTGGTGTTCTCTAGCTATCTGATTTCCATTCATGCAGACTTTGTAACAGTAATGAGTGAAACGTAAAGAGGTAGACAACAGGAACTCTGAATTCCACAGTGGCAAACTCTGTTTTTTTATTTATTAGATGCTCTAAATAGAGCACCTGAAGTCTACAAGTTAGCTGTATCAATGTGTTGGTCTGCAGTTGGATTGAAGTTTTAGGGCCCTATTTTAGTAGCTCTCCATGCATGCAACTCTCTTGCAAGTTAATGCAGGCTTTGATATGAGAATTAAGGTAAAACACTGGAGTAACGCTTAGCTTACTACACTTCCAAGAGTGGTATTTCAGCTAGCGAGGCAGAAAAGATGCCCCTACTCCAAGCATAACTGCCTAGTCATCTCCCATCTGGTGGGCCAGAACTTTCACATCGTTACTTAGAAGAAAATTCTAGCTACTCTACGCAAAAAGGAAATAGCACAGTTGCAACCCCAAATATCTGTGGTTTCCAGGATGCCTTGAGCATGTAGCCAGCAGTGGGCAAACACTAACACTATAAATCTTCCAAAAGGTAAATGTACTTGCTCTATATATAAAAGCTTTTTTAAAAAAAAATTAAGGCTTTTTCTCCTGTTGTAAACTGAATAAAGACTGTGTAAACAGCTCCCTGTGCCATCAATCGTGGCTGAAGTAAGAGGAACGCTGCTGACAGCAGTTACTATTCTTTTGATATACAAGATACATGCCGCACATTCCTGCAGCAGCTGACACCACAATTAGTCCTTGTATAGCCAAGGCGGGTGGGGAAGGAGGGAGTTCTTCTGGAGAATATTTGGTTTCCATGGATAAGCCTACTTTTTTCTGCCATAGAACTGTCAGTGGTCTGAATCATGAGGTCTTTATTCTCTAATTTAATTCTGTTCATATATATATATATATATGTATATATATATATATGTACCTTTTGCCTTTTGCAAAGGATTTCTGAGAGAGGGAAGGCTTAACGAGTTTCAACCTAGTTTTGTGAAGCTTCATTCCAGAGAAACTGAGGAGAAAAAAAAGTTTTCTCAGAGTCATATTATCTAGTACTGGAATGAAATGTCTGCTCAAATCAGGAAAAGTTTTGCCTAGGAAAAGATAGTAAGTTTTGGCTTTCTTTTTACACTCCCCTTTTTTGAAAATGATTTCTGACTAAGAAAGCATAATGCAAAAGACTGGAATGTTTACTGAATGGCTGAGTCTATTTAAAGCCATATATAGCAGCAGAATTTATGTAAAGAAACAATGGGTGCTGATTACTAATAGAATTTGCTGTGTATTTTTCTCTTAATGTAAACTAAATCTAGTGATCACAGCAATTTCACAATCTTCAATATCCAGAAACCAATTAAAAGGTTCCGTCTGGTCTCCAGTAACAAGATTTGAAAATATGCCCATAACCAAAGTGCTCTATAAACTTTAAATAGGGCAGCTTTAGATAAATCTTTCTATTGCCTCATGATGAATGGATAATTTGTGCCCTGAGGTCAACATCTTTTCCATTCCCCACACTTGGAACAGAACCTCTGATGCAGAGCTGCTGAGACCACTGCTTCCCCTGCAGGCTACATATTTTTGGCCCTTTTCAGAAGCCTAAAGGGGAGCCAAAACAATCTATTGGTTTTCCTCCAGCTTAGAGCTCAAGATGTATTGGGGAGTTAATAAGAAATCAGAACGGTTTGTGTGCATTACGAAAGAGCCTCATCAATAATATGTTTTAAATAAAAGCCATGTTCTGCCTTCCTGACTTAACTCATACTTTGATTATCCAAATCCATATATCCTAGGGGCTCTCGTAAGACATTCTAAACAAACATTTCACTCCTTTTCCTCTTATGCCTGCATTTCTCGTATTATCCTGTTCAAGACTGACAGAAGGTACCTTTTGGTCCAAGCAGAGAAAGAAATAATTTCTGCAGAATCCTTTCCCTTCCATTGCGAACCTAGAACCTGTCAGTGCTGGTGGCCCTATAATAAGAATTGCATGCAGCTCTTAAATGATTTGAAACTCTACTTTTACTTTTCAAGTTTTTGAGATCAGATGATAACTGGAACAAAACTACAATATATTTCCCCTTCTTCTCCTTTGTACCCTTCCTACTCACCATGATGGAGTAGAGCCATTTCTGACATGTAGCAAGCTGAATTTACCACTTCGCATTTGAACTCCTATGTGGTACGTGACACGTATACCCTGGGCTCTCCATAAGAGGATATGCTTAATCTGTAGACCACTGAAATGCAGAAATTTACATTAAAAATTAGATTTTGCATTCTATTTTCTATTTTCTCCCCCTTCAATATGAATATATTAAGCAAATATTAATGGAGAGTCAGTACAATCAAAAGGGTAGAGCAGTAGGTCACTTGCGAGCAATCTACCATGAGTTCACGACGCTGCAGACAGGGTTCTCCACCATTGATTAATGCTATCCAGGGGAGCATTTCCACTAGAAGTTCCTTTTACCTGAGCAACCTCAGGTGCTACATAGACATGATGTCAGTCAGTGCTCTGCTCTTTCTTATTTGAAAATTGCTGTTTGTTGAAAGTTGAAAGGGCTGTATAAGGAAATTGAAAAGGATTTTCAGAAGTGTTGCGTACAAGCGTAGAAAAGTCAGACAGCAGCTGATCTGCCTAGCAAACCCATGGCAGAGCTGTGGGAGAATCTGACATCTCTGCTCTCCCCAACAGCGACTCAGCCTAAATAACCACTGCTGAGAAGTCAGTGTGTGGCGGGCACCCCAAGTGCTTTGCCTGAAGCATTGGGAGCTCCCCAAAGAAAGCTGCCAAACCAAAACCACATCTCCTTGGACAGAGCTCACTAGAGGGAGCACACACTCCACTGCCTCAGATTGCTATCACTGCTATCTGCTGAAAGAGATTGACTTGAATTTTCAAGTATCCTCAACTGCTGAAAGCTAAATGAAAATAATAAATCCTAATGAACAGACATAAAAATCACCATTGCCATTTGCTGGGGAGGGTTTTCCTTCAATGAAATTTGGCCTTAGAAGTCAGTCTGATCATTCTGATGGGCAAAATACAATACTAATAAAAAGATGAACTTATTGCTGCATAAATCCCATCTCCCTTTCCAGAAATACAAAGTTAGTTTTTCACCCCTTCCCATTTTCAACAGTTGCACTGGGATAATAAAATAATCTAGTTACCATATGTTCTGAGCAAAGAAGCGAAACTAGGGAATCTTGACAGCCTGTGAAAGGAAGATTTGCTTATTTTTCCCACTTTTCATGAGTTTGTTTTCCTAATCCTGTATTGCTGATAATTCTGGTGTAAACAAGTGTATAGCCAAAATGGTTAAACACAATCACCAGGGTCTGCTGAGCAGCAGCAGCCCTTCTGGAAAAGACTGCTGCAAACTCAGTTTGAAGTCATAAAAAGAGAAGGCTATGCTAGGGAGGAGTTATTCTCTGCTGTTACTCTTATTCACCTTTCCAAAATAGACCATCTTTGCCCAATTATTTCACAGAGGTGAAAGATAGATGCAGGCACAGATTTCAGCCAATCTGTTGTTAATCCGTTTAGAACACAACCACTATGTATGTCAACTTTAAAAAAAAAATAGCATTGTTGCAAATTAGCATTATTGCATAATTAACACACAGGTTACCGGAGCCTGATGTGACTGCAGTTCATAGCAGTCTAAAATGGCCTTTTGAAGTACAAGGTGCACGTCAGCTCCTTCAGTCTGCACATTTAGGCATCAAGGTCTCCAGCTCCTCACACCAGCTGTGGACACTCCATATAGTGCTCTTGGTTTTCCTGCTAATGGTTGCTTTTCACCTAATCATGCAAAAAGCCTGCAAGTGTCCTTCCAGAGCCATCAACAGCCCCCCCTCAGTGGTATCACCCTTGATTCTCTCTTTGCTCTGAATAGTTGAAAGGTCATTTAGACCTACCTACATGTTTCACTCGCACATTTCTTTAGGCACTGCTGCCTGAAAAAATTTTTCTTCTAATCCTCGAGTAGTGTGTATCATTCTTAATTCAAAGGAGTCGGGAAAACTGGTCTCCTAAGGAGAAAGGCCAAAGTCACACTTAATCAATCCTGCAAGTAGATGCACATAGAGAAAGATTTGATGACAATTTCAGAAATGTCAGGAGGCTAATAGCAATCAGCTCTATTTGTCCAGGCATGCAAAAAAACATCACACATTGTGAGCATGTGTGTGCTGGGAAAGAAAGGAAGAGAAGAAGAAAAGCCTTTAGAAAGGACTAAAACTAAATTCTTTGTCCTAACAGTTCATAGAGAAATATCAAGACAACCACCACAGCCTGCAAAATCCAGTAACTTGGCAGTATAGACGCAGTGTTGCCAAAGAGACAACCTTTAAAAAGAAACTTCTGCAGCCTTCTGTAGCAGAGCATGACTTTCCAGCCCTGTCAGGCTGCTGTACGTCATGAGCGGAACATATTGAGGGTTTATTTCTCTCATAAAGGGAGTTAAGTCACTTTCTCTGCATCTGGATTAAAGTGATCTTTCAGCAGCTGGCAGAAAATCCTTGCTTCTTGCTAGTAACTGGGAATCTTTCCCCACTGCTGCTCAGCGGTTCTAGTAGGCTCATACAACATGCTTTTTCAAACAAATACATAAAACAATTCATAAAAAAAACCCAAACCCAAATCCTAGTCAATATAAAAAAGAATGCCAGTGTTTTTCAATATTGATGACAGTTTTCTCTACATGCATTTTTTCTTCTTTTTTCAACAGTTCTTTGACATTTTAAAATTCTCTTTAGTGCCAAACCTTCATTCCAAACAGATCAATCCAAACTGAGCATGATGCAAGAATCAATATGACTTGGGAAGAATTAAACCCATTTCTCTTTTGAGTCTTTGAAGGCTCTTAAAATGCCAAATATTTTTCCTGTTAACGGTACTGTGGCTATCCTGATTGGCTGGAAGGTGCTTCTTAATTTTTTAGAGCATTGCTCTAAAGTAGCAAAAGGTTCATCTTTAAAAATTAGCTGCTACTAAGTTAACATGATAAGCTACCTCCAAGGACACAGGGATCTGTAAGACCATTGCCAGGGGAATTCTAGATGTTCCACTTCCAATGTTGCATCCTCCAGACCTGACAGATAATAAGCCTTTCTGTGGCAAAGATCTCACTTCTACTTCCAGTGCAAGGAAAATAGCATGATTTTCTAAATCACTGTAGAGGCAGATCATAAAACAATGTTACTTCATTTTTCACTGAAATTCTTTGCAATTTTTGTGCTAGCACAGTTTCTTCCAGATTTGGTAACTGCAGAAATACTTGTATCAAGCACACCAGCTACCGAGTTGGCAACACTGCTTGCTGAGACACTTTTCTGGTGATTCCCCTCCAAAAGCATGACAGCTTATTGTAAACCAGGAAGAGAACATATGAGACATCAGCATGATTTTGGGAGAGAATTTGGATAAGACAACATAAGATGACACACAATTTGGTCTCCATAAAATGACAGTTTGCGTAATAGTGTGGAGACTATATATTTGAGGAAAGACAATACAACAGGAAAATCTTTGTCTGTTAGAACTAAGTTTTGAATCAGGACTAACAGCGACATTGACCAGGAGAATCCACAGAAATAAGTCAAGGTTTTCATTTAGAAAATAACCAGTAACCAGCTGCCATAAATCCATAGCCCCAAATCCCTGCAGAATATACGTTCTCAAGCAACAGGCAGTGAAACTATACTACAAAGCTGGGAAACAGAAGCTCTTCCTCCATCATGTGCAGCTCCTTGTCCAGCAATGAAATAACGTAACACTTTTACCTCAAGTTTTTCCAGTCACGGAATCAAGCTCATCCTGCCTAATCGCTGCAGACTGTTACAGAGTTGTCCACTTCTCTAATTTGAGAGGTCCTTAAGTGAGTTCCTTTCACTGCACCAAAATTGCATTAACTCCTGTTGAATCCATGGTGAAATTGTATGAACTATTGGAAAGGCCAGACCTCACATAGTCACAACTCATCTGCTGCTCCTCACCTGAAAATGAATTTTAACCTTGCAGTTTCAGCATATGTGGGCTCCTATGATAATAAAGCTTTAATAAACACCATAAGCACTACTTTGAGAGTCAAGTTGATTCATGCTGGGAGGGAGAAGAAGAGAGGAGAAATACCATAGGAAATTCTCTTGCTCCCAGTCCATTAGCGAAAGGTCTAGATAATCTACTGTATGAGCACTACTTGGGCCACTGAAATGCCTTTAATTACAGCTTTGATAATTGGAGTCACCACTATAATAAAAGGGCAAAAGTTAGATCTGGTTTGCTTGAAAAATTTAAGGCCCC
The DNA here is from genome assembly GCF_040807025.1 of Struthio camelus. NCBI lineage: Eukaryota > Metazoa > Chordata > Aves > Struthioniformes > Struthionidae > Struthio > Struthio camelus. Next base: position 101,643,882 of record NC_090942.1, read on the forward strand.
ATTAAAATTTAATTTGTAATAGCAGACTTTATTCTGATAAGGGCACTCTTTTTCCGAGTGATTTTATGCAGTACTGACAGATTTTCAGTCAAGGAATGGCTACTCCCTGGGGTAGCGCTCCTATGGCAGAAGCGGGGGAGGCACTTTGCTATATCTGTGGGCAGTTGTATGTTGTGGTTTGGCTCAGTCTCTTCTCTCGCATGTAAGATAGTCACTCTGGTAGTGTTTGGACTGTTTTTGCACAGTGTGTAATGCTTGGCTAGGTGCTTTATTAAATTCAGAATCAACGAATACATTCAAGACACTTCCACAAAATGCTCCCCTGAGTCAAAGAGAGACACTGATATCACATTTGACAAACTAAAGAAATTTCCAATCTCACTTTACAGTTTCTGCCCCTCAGTTGGAATTTATTTCACTGAACGACATCATGTTAGATTAAAAGAAGCAGCAAGAAATATCCCTTGTCTCAGAAATGATTTTAAGGCTAGCTAAATGCACATGGGAGGCAGAGGGAAGTAGAGTTGGTCAAGAAACTTTTGATAAACAGACTTCATCAAAAATAAACTTTCATAGGAAAGGGACCATATTCCCAGTATCAGTGAAGGTTTTTTACTTAAATATATATCTGATTTTCCAAGTCCTCAAGTGAAATGTGATTTAGACATTGACAAGCAATTTAGACATTGATAATACAAAAACGGAAAGAAAGTATAGGTAGTAGAAATCAAAATGAAAGGATTAATAAGTATTCAGCTGTAAGTGTGCCTTGATTAAACTATATTCTTCCTTTTCTCTCTCCAACATGCATGCAAACATACAGAGTCAGCTTAGGAATAGTTACACAGCTCTAAAAACAAAACAGTTTTTCTTTCTCTCTGGTCTAACACCAGGTTTCTACAGGTCCTTTATAAGGGTTGCTATGCCTTTACATGCTTATTTAATAAAATATACTAACCCTTGTTCTGAAGAAGACTTCTGTAAGGATAAACAGGATTCAACTTCCATGTTCTTCTTGGGGATACCCCATCTGCCTGGATCATGGACGAGGAATATCTGCCTGTTAAATATTTGCTTGAACCACCAAGTCAGCCATCAACAGTGGTTAAAATATCGGAATAGCTACAGTTTCTGGCCTGGTATGAACAGGCAGAAAGTTAAAAAATAATTGCCACAATGTTAGTCAGAAACTGCAAATTTTGCCTCCTTGAAGATTCACTTCTGAGACATGCTTGTTCAAGTTAAAAATTTCTATGTGCTAGACCAGCAAACACAAGACATCTTAATCATTTATCTGATTCTATAGTGTCAGCTTTTAATAAGAGACTTGGGATCGCAGTTAGAAATTGTGATGTAAAAATGGCATCTGTAGCCAAAAGTGTATATAGTGTTGCCCTGGAATGCATCAAAACCTTTAAGTCTCTAGTTCGGTGCACTCAAAGAACAAGAGGAGCTAGAATTAGTGTCTAACATAATCTGAATACCCAAAATTATTATTTCTACTATTCTTGCCTACCCAAATCCAATAGCTCGAGTTTTACGGGCACCTGGGCAGGGTCAGGTAGCAATAAATGGATTAGCCTGCAAAAAGATACATTACCTGGACATCTTTAAATTAAACTGCCTTCTACATCAGATCACTGCCCTTACAGAGATATGCTTTTAACGTAATACTCTTTTTACGGATTTCCTGTGCAACTCTGGGCAAACTGCTGAGGTTTTCTGTGCCTTAATTTCTCTTCTATGTAACGGTGACAGCCTTTTTTTGCTTAAGAAAGGTGTCCTGGGAATATGCAGGTTAAAAGTTATGAAGCATGTAGGTACTCTAGCAGGAAAACTTGTGCCAGCAAAAGAAAGAGGAGGCAAATCTGAAATTGCTCACAACTCTTTAAATGACAAGCTCTTCAATATTCAGGCAAAGGCTGGCAGCCATAAGCCATGTACCGCATTTCTATCTCACGCTTTTCTGAGGCTGTGGGAATGAACTGCATAATAGATATATACCCACCAACATAGCTTAGGATCCTTAGCCACAGTGCTTGAACAGGGCAATTTTCAGTAAAACTACCACAGTGATATCATTGACATCTTCACAGAGGTCAAAGAGCTGTCAGAGATCATCAGATCACATCAGCACCCACGTATAGTGAAAGGAGTTTTGGGAGAAGCTCATATGCTATAGCAAGAACAATAAGCTCAAGCAAAGCTTCCCTCTGAACAGTTTCCTTACTTATATTGGATTATCTATCTGGTGACAGCAACAATCACTTGGAGAATCATAAAACCCGAGAACAAATACTGTCCTTGTAGAATATCTACAGTGAAGGTCATATAAAAGAGATAACTGGGTCCCAATCAGTGTGGCCATTCTCAGTGCCTCAGGTTTTACACCATCGCTCCCTTTGCCCTGGCGCTCAGTGCAACTGCCTCTTTTCATCCTTCGAAGCACTAACCTCTAATTTTTCTCCCCTCTGCTGCTGGTGCTCAACTTACCTGCCCTACAAACACCTCTGTTTTTTTCTCTACCTTACCCCTCCCTCCTCAGTTATTCCTACCGTTGCAACTGTTTCCCCATTAAACCCGTGAAAATCAGTACATGAAGGAAGTCAGTCATATATGCAGCTACGGGTTTTTTTTTCCTGAAATACAAAGACTAATTTGACAGATGTGTATTTTCACCAACTGTCTTAGCAAATCACTGCTATCCCACCTTGCTCCTTTGTCAGCTCGCTCCAGCATTTTCCTTCATCGTTTCCACTTGCTGCTATAGCATCTGATTAGGCTGTGAGCTCTTCAGAATAACACCCTTATTTTTCTGGACAGCAGGGCAGTTATTATGTGTAAGGTTCTGTAAAATAATGAAGATTTTTTCTTCAGCCTTTATTAATACATTGGTAATTTCAAAGCAATTCCAAACAGACAAGCAATCACATAAACACCTAGCAGAAAATGAGGCTCTCAGCAAGGAGGTCAGGGACTGAAAAGGCCCTAAAGGCTAGCCATTTTGATGCATTTGGGAACAGCCAGCATGAAATTGGTTCCGCTTTCTTTTAAAGCATGACAGCCTCAGCTTCTCTAAAGCACCTAACAGCAGCCAAACTCTGCTCCCACAGAAGTCAAAAGCTTTGCCTTTTTTTGCATTTATGCAACTAATTAGACAAGCGTCAAACGCTTTCCAAACTCCTGTCCTACCCACCCCACCTCGTTTATATTCAACAAATATATTAGATATATGTATATATCTTAATGGCTGCACTTCAGCCAGCATTACTAGTAAAGAACAACAAGTAAAGCCACAGAAGAGTCTAATATTTTTCATTTAGTTTTTATGATGCTTATTTATTAGCCTTACAGTCCTGTAATCATTGCAGTATTTCCCAGCGTGAAATAAATAAGAAATATAAACGTAACTGAAACATAAAAGCATAAAATAAACGAAACAAGCAAAAATGCATTTTTAGCTACCGCTGAAATCAGAATGCAAATTCTACACATGAAGGCATTAAACTTACTTTGCTATTTGTTCTACATCCTCCCTCTCCGGCATTTCAAGGACTAGATACTTTTGAGACATGTGCTTTCAAGTGCACAGATGAAAGTGTGCGGCCTCATGTCCAAACCCACTCAGTGCTAGCAAACGAGTGGCCATGAACTCAGCACCCGTGTATGCTGTTGGGTTAGTGGAAAAACAAGTTCTCATTAGCCTCACATATTTGCTGTGTTTACCGCAACAGAAGTTGTCACATTTGCAGATCAGGCAGCATGTGCCTTAATGAAAGGCAGACAACGCCCGGGGAAAGCAGAGGCAACAGCGGCATTGACTGCAGCTGGTGGGCAGGATGTATGCTTACTGCTGATGTGACCTGTTTCTTTCTCTGCAGCATTCTTTTAATTCTCAGGTTGCTTTTAATTTTGAAGGGAAGTGTGACTTTGGTAAAACTCATACTGCAAAGTGCTTCAGATTCAGCACTTTGTTTTTAGCAATACAGAAAGAAGAAGGGCCCACCAAGCCCAAATTGCTATAACCCCCAAATACAGACCAGGGAAGAAATCTCTGTCCAGTTTATAAACTGTTTAAGTGGCACTACCACCCATTGCAATATAGGGAAGAAAGGCAAAGGGGGACTGGGAGCTCTTGGGTGGCGGAAGTGAGGAAGGAGATGACATTTCCATTTGGTGGTAGGCATCCGGTAGTCAGGTGGGGTCTGCCAGGCTGAAATGGTCTGCATTTCCAGGGGCGCTCTAAATTGCAGGCCACTTTAAAAGATACCTCAAGCTGGGTACCCAAACATTTTTGAAAATGTGAGCTCTCAGCATGAGAGGGATCAGCCATCAGTTGCAGAAGCAGCCAGGCAGGGCTGGGGCAAGGAGCAAGGGCGCACTGGCACCTGATGGGTAGGCAGAAAACCCACCCAGGGCAGAGGGAGACATTTTCTGACCATAAGAAAAAGAAACAGAACAACCCCTCAAATGTCAGCTCTTCAGGACAGGGCTGTTCTTTAACTTTCCAGCAAGTGCCAATGCAGCAGCTGAAAAGATCCTTTGTGACTGTTTTCCTTGTCCTTTCTTTAGACTAAGCTTTCAGGTAACTGTGGTGTAACACTGTGTTTTGTGCCTCCTGCGAAGACGTATACATCGCCCTCTTGACAGCACCTGCTGCGAGAACATGACACACTCTAAACTAATCTTTTCTAACAGGAAGAAAATGACCTCCTGTGTAAAAGGTTTTCTTAAATTTATGCCTCAGTTTACCCAGCAGGACAAATACGAATGCCAGGAGAAATCTTAAACTAGTTTAAACTAAGAAATGACATCAGCTCCACTCCTTACTCTCTCAGCAAGGATCCCTGCAGGAGGTCTACCCAGAGTCCTTTGGTGAAGGCTCAATGAGATGTTTCAACTACACTCTGTCAAATGTCTTAAGTACTGCAGTTAAGTGTAACAGGACAGAGGACAGTGCCTGGCGATCCTGTTACCTTGCTACATAAGCTTAAACTTGCCAGCCCTTTTGGGACACCCCTAAAACTCTGCTGTCCGGACTTCACCACAGCACCAAGGGCTGGGTTTAAACGTAAAGGGCTCCCTATAAAACACAGCCTCACCGTGAAACAGAGGAACATTAAACTGAGCTTTGTGGTGCTTAATCAGCTTCCCCCACCCTGCTCCCACGTGCAAGCGTCGATCAATTTGCTCAAGAACCAGCATTTTATGAAAGGGGAAAAGAATCAAGCAAGGCAGAAAAATGAGCTGCAGGACCTAATTCTTGGAATTATTTCCCAGCCCTTTTTTACATAGTTTTGCAACACATGTATATATTATAGACAGGTATAAAAGGCTTGGGCTAGCTACTCTTTTCTTTCCTGTTCTCCCTTTCCACTCCCCTGATGCTGACGGGCCAAACTATGGGCAGATCGTCGCTGTCCTCACAAATAACTCGGCTGTTTTCAGGTGCTACCCCAGCTGCTTTTTACCACTCTGTCAACAAAACTGGCATTAAAAAAAAACAATGCACACACACAAGAGCACTCCTGAGCCACTCAGGTGCAAATCCTGGCAGCGCAGCTCACACTAAAATCACTGGCAACAAGCTGCCAGGTTCGTGCGGCTTGTTCGGCAGGGCCCATTGTGGGGACGGGAGCCTCCAGCAGAGGGTGGCACCAAGCACCTGCAGAAGGCAACGTTTTAAACTGCTGCAGCTGTTTTGGCAGCAAGCATCGTTCCTTCCAGGTAAGATCAAAAACTGTCCTTTGGTATTTACAGATAGAGAATTTTTTCCATTTGTCCGTCATCTGTTTGCCAGAGACCACTGCTTGTGTCTTCGGGGTTTTAATTAGTACTTCGCTTGCAGGGTACAATGCGCTGCCACCAGTAATCACCCAGGGGCAAATACACTGTGCTGGAAGTTAACTTCCCAAGGAGCTCAGGCACTAAAGGTCCTAATAAACTGAAGTTCCTCCCCGAAATTCTCCAAAGGCCTGTTCTCAAGCGGAAAGCAACTGAATTTCACGTGGAACATCATAGGGATAGGAAACTACCTGAGGCCACGAGGAAAAAAAATGTCGAGAGAAATGCGTGCCGTTTTCACACTGCTGTACTCCAGTCACGACTCTTAAGCTATTTTCCTTTATTGTGCTTACTCATCATTTGCACTGCAAAGGGTATGCAGCTCTTTTGATGTTCTTATTTGTAGGCCGTTCGTGCTAAAAACCCAGGCGCAGTTCTTTTGCCTCTCGCAGAGATCATGTTTCCAGTTCTTCTTGGCAAAATTTCCATTTGGTTTGACCATTTTGGCATTAACGGAAAAGAATCCTGTTAATCTGAGATGGATTCTGCTTCTGCTACCTCACAGTCCTAAACTCAGTGGTTTTGTCTTCTTTAAATCTCATTTGGATTTTCTATTTCATGGTGAAGTCATATACCTCAGTTTAATAAGTCATTATAAACTGCCATTTGCCTTTTCTCTGCCTTTTATTTTTTCAAATCCTACAAGGAATTGTCTAGTTAGTTAAACTTTGTTCAGTCTGTTTCTGAATTAGGAAGATGCAGATGTCAACAAACGGGTGAATCAGGCTCAGATGGCTCCATAAGGCATCGCATCAAGAGAAGAACGTCTCCCTGAATAGCATGGCAGTTTGGGTACGCTCCAAGACAACAGAAGGGCCAGCATCATGGCTTACCCTGTTATATTGCAACACCACGCCTCTGCTAAAATAAGTTTCTTTCTGATGCTAGAGAAGTAGCTTAAATCACAGTTTATCATGAACAGTCATTAAGTCTGAGGTATTCCATTATCTGGATACCCAAATTTTTATGCTCAGGTTTGATGCTGAAAATGGCTGAGCGCTTGAAAGTCATGCTGACATTCAAGATAGCTACAAACATGGTGCTATGCAAGAGTGAAACGCTCTGAAAACTCATTTCCTAAGCATCTCAAATTGAGTGCCTGAAATAAGTTGTACCTGGTGACTTCACACAGTAGCTTAGCTGTACGCCTGTAAAATGGGAGTGACTGCTTCCCCACCGTGGGATTGCAGCTGCAGGAGAAAGCATGAGGGGACTGCTCAGACGTTCATGTGGAAAGCAACATAGCGGAGAAAGCACATAACTATTTTCTTAATCTTCATAATGAGTAGCAAAATAGTGCAAACAGCAGAGAAGGTATTTGCACTCTGCACTCTACAAGAGGCCTGTTAGAGAGACAGAATTGTGTGGCATGACCTACTTACTAAAGCACTGACAGCTTTTAAGGTGAAGTGGAAAGGTCAGCCTCTATACAAGACAATTGTTCTTTGTTTCCAGAGAACCCAGAAGGAAAAATTGTTACTCTCAGCTGAAAATTTAAGCTGAACTCGAATCATACCACCAGAAAGCCTGTTTGCACAGTTCTGCTTTTATAGTTACTGTCTTCCGTTATTTAGGTGAGACAGTATTAATGTGCCGTGGTGTACAGGAGCCCTCTCCAATTTATCCACTTGACTCCTCAGATCTTTTATTCCCATCTGAACTCTTGCAATGTTCTTAATCAAAGGTCACAAGAGACACTGAGGCACAGTCAAACCTTATATACAGCAAGACAAGGTTATCACACTTGATAAATCCAGGACCTCTGTAATTCTTCAGAATCTCCCAGAAGAATGCATGAGAGGCTGGACTTGAGGAAGACCTCAGTCATTTTCAAGCAAATGCTTATGTGTCCATATACATACATATGTATGCATATATTTATATATGTATATCTATTTATATGTGCACATTCGTGTGTGTGTGTGTGTGTGTGTTTTAATTCAGTAGATTCTAGGGAGACCACAGCTATGTCCTAGTTAATTTTTTCAAGTAAATAAAAAGCCAACGTTGAAAAGTAAAAAAAAAATAAAATTAATGTTTCCCATTTCTAATCCAAACGAAAAAGTTCCCTCTCCCTTTCACAATACAAAACTGAATAATTCATTTTCAAAACAAAAAACTTTTCAAGTGTGTTTTGAAATGCTCATAGGAAAGACTTCATCTTTCATTCTGCCCTACCTTTTGCTGTCTTGCTCAGTATGACAAAAGTCATTGACAAAAGAACAGGAATAAAATGTTGCCTCTTGAAGGATAAATGCCCTCACCTCATCCCTTCCATGCATTCTTAAGTATCTTGTCCCTAAAATCAGTATTAAGTGGCTGCACAAAGCATGTTTCTGGAGGCACTAAGCATTTCAGGCTTTTATCAGCAGATTGGACCCACTTCTGGAAAATAGTACTAAAATAGCCCCTTACTGGGACTAGCTAGAAACAATGGCCATGTATTTTGGAAAAGGGTCACCAAGGTGTGTTTTTTATGGCGGTGCTGACTGAAGCCTTCAATTACGTTTAGCAAATGAATACCTTACATTCACTATCTGAAAATTTAAAAATGCTTTTAGCATGAAGGGAAATATTTAACAGATGGAGGAACTGAGGCACTGAGTAGGTTAAAGAATCCCTCAGGCTTGCCTGCCTAGTGCTAGCAGACCTGCAGAAAGGGAAGAAAGCCCAGAGGGCTGTTTTCTCCATTCCCATGGATTGCACAGCTCAGTATATAACCTCCTCTATCCTCCACTGCTCTGTTCTTCAGAGAGAATCATACCATGTTCCCAAATTCAGGGGATGATCTCAATGGCATTACCAGTATGATGATATTAGGCCGATAAAAAAAACAAAAACAAAAACAACAAAAAAAAAACCTCATACACATGGTAAAACAAACCATTTCAGATCACAATTCTGACAATGCCATGCCAATGAGAAAAATATTAGAAAACTTAAGAACATGTGGTAACCTTTTGGGTCCTTCGATCTTCTCTATACATCTCATCATAGTATATCATGCAGGTGTCCCCAATCCAGGCACTCTCATTAAAGATGAGTTGCCTTTTTTTTTAAAGGCATTTCCAGTTTATTTATTGCTAAGAGAAGAGAAGTACATTTATTTTTCTATGTAACACTTTCTATTTCTCCTCTGTGTCCCCTATTGCTTTCCTGATGCTTCTTTTTTTCTCATATTCGTTCCACTTTTTATTCCGCCTTCCATCCCTTGTTTTGGGGCTTGCTGTGGTTTGAATTACAGAGAAAAAATAAATCCTATTCACTGCTGTTATAAAAACGTTCCATTTCGTATCCTGAAGTGCTGACCCCAATATAGCAGAAAGCTCTTTTCAAATCTACACAGCAATTTTTTTCCAATTTGATCTGCTGTCTCATATGGGTCCTTTACTAATAAAATATAGAGCTTAATTTATGAAATTAAAGCCGAAAAGACATCAAGATCTCCTACGGGAAGAAGAGACCGCATCCCTAGAAATCAAGTTTCTTATAAATTCCCTTGACTAAGTGTGATTTTGGGGGCACTTCTTCCTCTACAGGACTACCCACTGTCGTGTAGGATTTCCCCTCATTTGAAGAACTGCTTCCTGGTAACATGGAAGAATTTGCCCTCTCCTCCTCTAAGCAAATGACAAGACTTCAGCTGATATTGACTGCAATAGCAGGAGAGTTAGAATCTGATACTTGTGTACATAGACAGATATTTAGACACACAATACGTATTCATATTGGGAGGCACATAAAGCATATTATAAACCTCTACCATATCCACAGCTCAGCTGCTGACTTCATTTGCACCCAATCAAAGGAAAACAGCATTTCTTAAGCCACATTCAAAGGTTCAAGCAGAGGGTGGTTCGATCCCGGGAAGTTATGTTTCTAAAACACGAGACTTTTACTTCCTTCTTTCCCATATTGCCCCCATTTCCAATAAAAGGTTTTTATTCAGAAAGATAAAGTGCTCATGCTATAGTCTATCGCATTGATAAATCATCTGCCTTCAAAGAATAAGCAGCCTCTGTTTTCACTCTCCTGGCTGTAACACCTCTAAGGCAGCTGCTACTGCTTCAGACCTTACTACTCCTGCATTAGAAAACCTCACAAGACCAACAAAAAGAGCAGAAAGGCTTTCTCCGAGCCAGCTAGCATGGCCTGGGAAAGAAGGGTACTCTTTGCCTATTCAAAATTCACTTGTTTGCTCATCAAAAACGTCATTATTACATGTTCACCTTTTCTGAGGATGAGGTTTCTCTTCTGTTCTTATTCAATTCTCTTTCAACCTCTAGCCTTTGTAATTTATTTAGCCTCCACTAATTCTTAATCAATTAATTACTCTAGCCACCATACAGTAAAAAAATGCCAAGTAAATACCAAATAAGCACCATTCTTACAGTTGTCTGAAAGGCCAGCACAGTTATTAGGTCAAACTGTCCACACAGCAGCTGATTTCCAGCTGCCCAGGTTAAAATCCACTGGGGAAACTGTTTCCCTGGAAACCCATCTTAACCTTCCAGCACGACAGGGATCATCAGGTCCAAGTATCTGAGCTTTCTGCTGGACACTTACTTTTGCCCCCAAAACATGCTGATCTGGCTAGCATTTCTGTGTGCTCCAGGGATATAGCACAGGTACAGGCACAGGGCAAGAACTCACTTGTTGAACATGTGGTAGAAAAATTTCTTGAGCTAGAAAAGAAGGCAATAGTTAGCATGTGACACCTTAACTGTTCCCTCTCCCTTCTGCAATGAAGAAGGTGTATTAGTCAATGGCTGTCATTTAGTCAAAGAATCGTGATAAAATGTTTTGGTTTCAATCAGGTTTACAGTACTCGATTATGTGAACTGAGAAACAGGCTGAAAACGCATTGCTGAGTTTCTTGTTTGCTCCCATTCATTTTCACTGCTGGGAAGTGGCAGAGTCAACATAGGTCAGAGAAACCTATTTTCAGTATGCAGCGCAGAAAATCGTCAAAAGCAAGCACAACACCAACCCTGGCCCACATACAGTAACTGATAGGCGAAAGTTGCAGTTTAGGTTACTCTTTTTGGTCTTGGGACAAATTCACTGTGGGGAGGAGGAGAAGGAGAAGAAAGGGAAGAGAGGGGAAGAAACAAAATGCTTAATTTTGTCACAGACTTGCTCTTGCTCTAGTGAACAGCAAAATCTACAAGTGTTTCCATTATTTGTAACTAGCTTTCAGAGTACTGTCTCACTGTGACATTTCCCATGTTCGAAGGTCACCACTGACTCATGCAGCCAAGCCACAATGAGCCAGCTGCCGGGACCTACTCTTAAGATGGGTGAAATAAATGCTTTGAAGGGAAGAATAAGAAGCAGCTCTAAGCATAAGCATAATTTCAGGGACCTAGATAAAACGAGATCACAAGCGTGCATGTATGTGTGTATGTGTTAAAGAGAGAGGGAGAAAAGGAGAGGGGGGAGAGGCAGAGGGAGTGCGAGAACCCCCCCACCTCTAGGTTACTTCGTAGACTTCCTAGTATTCAAATAGTGCAAATACTTACATCCGTGACTTTTGGATGCAAAGATGCTGACTATCGTTCAAAACTTCATTCAAAACTTTGAACTTCGTTCAAAACTTCATTAGGTAGCCAGTAGACATCTAACTGCAAGGAACAAGTAATGATGTTGAAATCTGATAGGTCGTCGGAGAAGCAGCCTACCAGACATGCAAGCCATCCCTGCTCACCCTGCACCTTTAACCATTCATTACCTCACACCCGTGTATTTGTACTCTCAAAGCGAGAGGGCAACATGGGCAGAAGGAAACACCTGAAGAAACAGAGAAGATAAATGAGACAAGGCACGGTAACATGAGCATATCTGTACTGAGTAGCACACTTTTTAATTAGCTAGTAATAAGCACTGAAGTCCAACGGCAGTGCTGAGGGTGCTGATGAGAACATGTATAACAGCTGTAGTCAAGTGAAGTTGCATAGCAGAAGGTGGTGGCAACTGGAATCTCATATTAGACATGGGAGAACGTCTAATAAATGCAAAAAGAAAAATAGTACGAGGCAATAGTTTCTACCGCCAAGCCCAAACTGGTATCAAGCACTCTGTCAGTGAATATTACAGTGATATAATTTCCAGTGTAAATTACTGTCCTTACCAAAAAAAAAAAAAGTTTCAGCTTTCATATCCAGTAGTAACTTTTGCATGTCTCTTCCGTGTGTGCACTTATATACATATACGTGCATGTGTGTATGTACTAGATGCATGCATTAACATGAGACTATTCCAAATATACGGAAAGCTGAGTTAGAGAAAAACTCTTCTACAGCACTGATATCATGCATGAGGGGAAGCAGGAGCTTCTTGCAGTTTATGGAGAACAGAATAAAATCCAGAGGGGGGAAAAGAAGTTAGAGATAAGGAAGCCAGTATACTGTGTATACCACTTGTGTGAAAGAAGGCCCATGCACCTAGAGCTGAAACCAGGACTGGTGTTTCAAAATGCATCTGTAAAACAGCTCAGACAACATCTCTGCACACGTTGGTTGGGGCAGCCAGCAGAACTCTGCCAGCAGCAGCTTTGCTCTGTTGAAGCCTGAGCTAGCACAACTATACTCCCAGTGTGGGAAAGGCCTTAAGGTCTTTGTAATTCTCTGATTAGATTTTTAGTGGCTTAACAGATTTCATCGTTTCAGACAAACAGCAGTAAGCATCTTGCTGTTCTCCTTCCTGGTGTTCTCTAACTCATTGAGCTTTTTCTAAAGGAGAAAAAAATCCTCTTGGCACACATTTTAAAAAACTGATTAATTTCTCTTCTTTTCTGTTCCAAGGTAGCAAGCAGCTCTGATGTCTACAGACGGCTGCAACTGTTGAGACAGTTCAGCTGGCAGAGAAACGACTCCCATTTTCTGTATATGCAAAGTTGGACATGTGAGCGTGCAGTATCCTCTCCTTGCTCCTTTTAACTGAATCCCTCTGACAATATTTTCACAGAATAGACTGAATTAGAATTGCTGTGAAATCCGATGTTGACTTGTTTTACTTGTGAAAAGGTTTTCATAGATTTGAAATATGAAGACAAAAGTAGTTCTTAAAAGCAGACTGCTCTCCACACCCACACATCAGTAAATTTGTCTAACTCATCATAACCAAGGAGTTAATCTCTGTTTTTTGAGAAAAAAGATTATGATGCCGCTGTTTGCAAAACCTGTGGAGAGTCCAGTCGAGAATGCAATGCCTTATTAATCCAACTGATAGAGCTGAGGAAAAACAGACAAATGTGGGTCTTGATGTCCTTCTTCTATAAGACTGTTCTCAGACATCAGAAACTAACTCACACCATTCCTCCACATGCCTGTATGTACATCAACAATCTGTAATCAGAATCGGCTCAATACAGCTTCACCATTAAACCACGTCTAAGCCTTAACAGAAGTATAAAGCCTGTTAAAATGTAGGGCTCTTGCTTTGAGCCATCACAGGGAGTTTTCAGGGCCTATTGTAATAAAACCTTATTACTGAAAAGAGGCTGTAAACATCAAAATTAAACTGTGATTACATGCCATCCCCTCAAGAATGAGATAGCAAAGGCTAAGGTAAATGATAAGAGAAATTAAGAATCCTCCAAAAGCAGGAAAGAGGAAGATGCAGAAAAGCAAAAACCAGTTAAAATATGGCTCATCTTCTATACGCTGCTGATGCACAAGATCTGTCCTGCTTGCCTCACCCGTGTTCAAAAACCCAGATTAAATTACTGCTAGTAGCCTAAGCAATGCACATTGTGCTTCTTTTAATGGCTTCTTTATAGTGCTTATAAAATGGGAACCCAATAAACCTGAACCTGGTAGCCACCATCGCCATAATAAATGTATCTCAAAGCACTTAGCAGCCAGTTTTTATGATACAGCTGAGGAGATTTAACTGCAACCTACCCCTGAGACAGGTTGTCTTACTTTTCTTACACAGTCCCATGCTAAGCAGAAAACCATTTCATTTATTTTTGGTAGAGCTAATTTTCTGCTACTTTAGCTCCTTGAACTATCTCCCCAAGGGCCCAGCCACTATCAATGCCAGCCCGAGGGAAGGAATGGGACCGGTTTGCAGAGGTGAGAATAAGTCTGTTTCGCCTAGAAGCGCCTCTCGGGTCACAAGTACCATAGAAGTGCACTGTCAGATTGCTCTTGGGTCAACGATCTGCCCAAGCACCATAGCTTTGTGTCCAAGGTAGCTCTTCTCATTTTCAAGGCAACAAGCCTGCATCACAAAACCAAAGCTCTGCTGCCTGCGTACTTCAGCAGCACACCGGCTTCGCTGCGCCTGGCAGGCCAGGAACGCTCCTCCTGCCAACGCACGCGCACGGGCTGCGGGCTGGGCAAGGGCTTGTCTGCGACTTGCACCCTTCCACAGGAAAAATGAGGCTGAAATGCGCAGCGCTAAGGGAATAGAAACTTCCAGATTCCTTCTTGCAATGAACTGCCGTGCTGCGCACACTGCCTATGTAGGCCGAGACTTCATATTTTTTCAAAAATCAACTAATGGGAACTGCTTACGACTCGAAAGCTAGTACATTACTGTTCTGGTTTTATAGCTAGGCACCTAAATAAGTAGTAAGGAAGCTTAGAAATACAGCTTTGGCAAGGATAATTATATGATTTCAGATTGCTCCGTGCTGCCAAAATGTACACTTCACTCAGACTTGTAACAAAAGTTAGTATCACTGTAAGACCCTGCTCTGGTTAGTCCAAACTTTTGCTTGATTTTCCAGGACTTCCCTGTGTTACATCATTTTCTCATTTATACTGGAACCCCCCCAAAATGTGTTTCCTGTTGCACACTGGAGCTTCATTCTGGTAAGTTATTAGTGAAGATGTTCAATATTTTAACCCTGAGTGACCAAATCCAATTTTATGCCCTGTACAGAATGTTCCTCCGAAACTATTCAAGGAAAATTAATTTTATTTAGCCTAGGGCTGGGAAGCAACAAGAGAATTAGCATGCGTGTCACTGTGTTCAAATCGCTATAACAGTTGACAATTCTATTTGCAAGTATAATCCCAGACCGTCCGGGGAGATGACAGACAGACAGACAGGTGCAGACCAGCCCGAGAGGGAAGCTGCTCGAAGGCAGCATATGTAACTAGAACAGAATGTATCTTCCCCTCCTCCCCGGAAAGATTTTAAGGATATACTTTAATAAATCATTTGACATGAACCTGAACGCATTAAAGAGCAGAGACAACAGAAGGCAAGCAAAGTGTGCCTTTTCCGAGTCTTCTTTTTGCCAAGGCAATAGCCTAGTTGTCCCCACTGGAAAACTGTGGAACTGAACATTCACATTACAAAGCAACGAAAGGAGTACTCTTGCTATAATAACACAGGAAAAGTACTGACGGTGCTGGAATTCACTTGCAAGGAACAGCTTTTGTAGCTGGCTGAATGCTGGAGGGAGGCCTGACAGAGGCCACTTTGGCAGAAAAGCTGGATGTTACATTCAGTGTATTCTGAACAAATACTTGGCACACAAGATGAGCTCAACTGAATGTATTCAAGATGCAACAGGCTGTGAAACATGTATTTAGCCTAATGGATTGACAATAGTAGCTTTAGTGAAAAAAAAAAAGGGACCACCTAGCCTCTCTGGAGTGTATCTCCTGGTTTGGAGATCTTACTCCTTATGCTTGTCACACCTAGTTTATGTACAATTGATACAGTTTAGTTTTCCGTAATTTGCCCAATTCATAAAAATAGGGCTACTTTTCCTGTGGAACATTGATATCACGCAGATATTAACTAACTTGGTAAACCTCATTAAAAATTGTCAGTGCAGACCATGGTACGTTTCCACTGACTAATCTGCCCAGTTCTGTCATTCACCTCTGAGAGAGTCAAGGCCAAGTCAATGGTGAGTGTGGTTAATGGGTCCCTCTGCCATCCCTAGTGTATAATGTCTGAGGATCTGGGAGCCAAGAATAAAGAATGTTTTACCCACTGACTGCTTGCAATAAAAAAGGCCTTTAAGGAAGTTAAAATTACAGATGCCTATGTGTTCCTCCTCATATCTGATTTGTTTGGTTAACACTACCTAATGGAACAAATTGTATGTGAAAACAAATACTAGCTCACAAGAAAGTTGAATATGACCATGTACTAGTACAAACTTCTAGGAGCTCATGCCCATATGATATACAGGTAACAGCCTGTAAAACAGAATACCATCGGGGTTGATGCATGGACCCTTTTTTAACAAGTAAGAATACAATGTGAAGGCTCCTTGATTCACGGAGATGAGCAAATACAGAGATGCATTTTGCCCAGGACCATTCCTTAATGCTTTCTTTATGTTTATGGTTAGAAGAACATATTTATCTCATCACTTTTCTCCTCCCCTTTAGGTAAAAGGAAATGTTGCTTTTAGATTTTTTTTCAAAATTTCTATCCAACATGATTGTAACATAGGTTTGAGTAAACTGTAATATTAAAACAACAGATAACACAAGTGTCGCATTTACTGGCATCCTTTTTAAAGATGTATTTCTGGATTTTTATTTTTTTTACATGAGAGAGGTAACTTTTTTTCTTCACACTTTTCCCTTAAATTCTCCAATGCCATCATTAGGTGCATTTATTTTAGAGCTGCCTATTGATCCCAAATGGCTAAGGGCTGAAGTTACTGGTTTAGACTACAAGAACTAGCTACTTTAGATGGAGATATTCTTCTTCAGAATACTATATAACTCCTACCTACTAATAAGCAAGAACATTTTTACATTTTATGAAATGTAAACTATTGCCCAAGGCTGCACAAGCTTGAGCTGTGTGGGTTACCCTTTCTAGTTGTCCCTTCATGTGGTGCTTTCTGCAAGCAGTGACTTCAAGAATTCAAAATCATAAATGGGCACTATCTTCTCCTCCACTCCCCCAACAAAACATAGACACGCTGGCATAAAATTAGAAACTGTTCAGAATAATTCAGGTGAGATTCTTTGTATTTGCTTTCTAGTTTCTCAGCTTCTGTGGGGATCTAGTGCATCTTGTCCTGAGGCACATTTAGGTGACCACTTGCTTTAAACTTATATCACAGTGTCTAATCTCACCAAGTGACTCAGACAGCAAGGACTCTAAATACTCTAATATCTGCAGTTCAAAAATATGTGACATAGTCATGGGCTAGCAACAACCGAAAATAGGCCTGAACTAAGGCCCTTTCCTCACAACTCTAATGAATTGCAGGTGAACAGCACCTGTTGCTTAGTGCTGGGACACTTCTTCAGCAATAGTTACCAGGAAGAGTTTCAGGTCTGGATCGCATTGCAATTCATTCATATTCCCCAAATTTAGCATCCAAATCTCATTTGGCTGCTCTCCTAAACCTCTGCCTTTGTAGTATGCAAATTAGGCCTATTATTAGCTGACTGACCTGCCCTACTATTAAAAGTTTAGCATGGTTTATTCTGTCCTTGCAAGATACAAGTTGTTTATCCATTTGTTCTCTAGTTAGGAGGCTGATCACTACAAGCAGATGGATACAACAGCCAACAAGAGGAATCGAAAGAGGCATCGTTCAAAATCAGTGCTGTTAGCAGATTTCTAATGAAATAGAACTGTTAGCAGATTTCTAATGAATAGAATTTGCACTTAAAATGCAAAACATTAAGCACAAGAACAGGAAAAAAAACATCAAATATTCGGTACAATGTTTCTTCCCTTAAATGCACTAGACCCCAGTGCTATTGACATGCCACTGCATGAAATTGTGTTATTCAGTGCTCATCCTAGATTAAGTGAGAACAAAAAGCGCGCTCACTCCATCAAGCAGGAGTTCAGCTCCTCTACTTGAAATAGCTCAAATATACTATTTCAACCAAAAAGCAAAACCAGACAGAGACTACCTTAAACAGAGGATGAATTGCTGAAAAATCTCATTTTTAAGTCCTACATAACCCAAGCCAAGGGCCAAACTCACCCATGGTGCGATTCCTTTGACTTCAATGGAGTTGTGCTGGCAGCCACCTCCGCTGTACTTGGCCCAGTGCCATTATTTATGCAAGGCTGGGCTGTGTGTCTTCTCTCGATAAATGCAAGCACTGTAGAGCTCTCAAAAATAAAGAAGAAAAAAAACCCCTCAGTAATCACAACATGACAAGAAATGCAGACACACAAACTGCAGCACAGCAGATAAACAAGAATTTATGGCTATACTATATACAAGTACTTAGCAGAAGACTTTTCTTGCATTTGAAAGAAACATTTTAGAGTCCTAAATAGCACGAGCTTCTTTCTAGTAAATGGACTACAATTTGAATCTTTCATCTCTACTTTGAGTCATATTTTTTCAATTAAAAATAAAAGAGGAGGAAGAGAGATACTGTCTCCATATGTAGAGCCCACAGTCCTGGGGTTAACAGACCTCAGTAGGAGTAGGACTTCCAAAATGCTATTATGACTTTAAATTTGAAATATTTACCACAGCTACATTAGATATGGAGTAAAGCAAAAGCTTAAAGGCTCAGAGAAATATGGGTATCAGTTTACATTGAGGTAACGTGCCCATCAATTATAGTTACTAAAGGCTTTAGAAATCCTTTAAAAGTAAATGCAAAGGCTCTAATCTACTATTTTATTGAACTAGTGTAAATTACCTCCATACACCTGCAAGGCAGTAGAAGGTACTAAACAGCGCTTACAAAATAAGCTGTAGCACCCGACTCTTAAAGCTGACCAACATGAAAGAATGGCTGTTATCAGCACACAGCTTGTCTCAACAGTAAACATGCATTCCTCCAGTAGCTATTTAAAGTCAAATTTTTCCAGTTTTCATAAGCTGGAGCTCTTTTTCAACAATTCAGTCTGCTGTGTATATACAAAAAATGTCATTTTAGCTTTTTTCCCCCTCTACTTTTCTGAACAAAAAATATTTTATAAAAATTCGATACCTGCTGGGACCAATGAATACATACGTCTCTGTATTCTTTTGTCTCCCTAAAGACAATGGTTAAGCTTGCACATCAGTGTAAGCAATCAAACTCTCATGCCTTCCTGACCCGGTCACCTGCTTATTGTGATAAATGAAAATATGCAAGGGCTGTTCTCTTAAAAATAATTGACTGAAGCATGTAAGTAGGGGTATATTCAATATTCCTTAATAACTCATAAAATAGCTGGGTAATGTGGATAGGGAAGATCATTAGTCTGCTAAAACAATGTTGTTGCAGTAAGTTCAGACCAACACGGGCTCTATGACGTTATATGAATGCACAATGCGAAGGAAAAGGAAAGGCTTAAAGTAAATAATTACTGAAAGCTGATACCACTAAATAGCTTTATTTCATTTGGTGGCCCATTTAACTGCTATCTCAGTTTACCCATTCGCAAATAACAGAAAACTTCTCCCTATCAGAATGAATAATTTTCACACAACAGTGGAATAATTTAGGTGGGAAAGGACCTCTGAAATCATCTAGTCTAAACTCCGTCTCTCAGAGCAGGACCAACTCTGAAGATCTTAGATCCAGCTTCAGAATTACATGAGGCTGCGTAGAGCCCTACCCAGTCATGTTTCCCGTATCTCCAAGGACAGAGGTGCCTCAGCCTCTCTTGGCAACCCACTCCAATTCATTGCGAACACTTTTTTCCCTAATAGCTAATGGGAATTTTCTGCACTGCGATTTGTGTCTGTTCCCTCTCGCCCTGTCACTGGACACCTCTGGCTCTGTTTGCTCTGCAGCCCTCCAGGAGGCAGCTGCAGGCAGCACCAGGGCTCCCCCAGCCTCCCTCCTCCCAGCTGAAGGAGCCTGGCTCTGGCAGCCTCTCCTCCCATGCCCTGGGCTCCAGCCCCCACCAGCTCGGTGGCCTGCCGCTGGGCTCGCTCTAACACGTCGCGGGGTCCTGGGGGAGGGCTAGTTGAGGAAATTTAGGCCTGCCAGTGCCCCTGAGCCCCAGCACCCTGAGAGGCAGCAATGGCACCCAGCCTCCAGTTCAGCTTCACATTGCTGATCACAACCTGGTGGTCCAGCCAGTTTTCCACTCACGTTGTAGTCCACCGATCTGAACCAAATTTTGAAGTGCTCAAAGCCTCTAAATAACTGTGGAAATTAAGTAGTATTTATGTAAGTAACAATGAAAAGTTTTGTGTTATTCTGCCTGAAAGATTAATTTAGCTTAATTATCAAAACTGGAACTTTATCTGACAAAGAATTCCTGTAGAGGGATGCCAGAGACCTTTCAGCAAGAATATATTTATTATCACAATGTACTTACATTGCTACCAGATGGAAGATTTAGATAGAGAATAAAAATTTAATATCATCAGCTGATGTGACACTGAGTTGCTTCTTACTATTTGAAAAGAATAAGTGAGAAGATGGTATATTCAGCTAAACAGCAAATCGGCATCGGTGATTTTCTTCAGTTTAAGCACAAGTCCCTTTCTCCCTTTCTTGATTTCTATATTGCCGTCCTTCACCAGATCATCCACCTGAACTATGGTTATGTATCGCTCCTTTAACTCAAGGCTGATATCAGCACAATGTGATCACATCACTTTCTTGATGTTTTAGCATGTGAAGGGGACCCAATGCTGCTACTGCAACGTGAGAATTTTAGTTCTCCTATGTGGTATACTCTCCTTGAAACCTGTAGGTAGCCAAGATGGTGTCAAGATACAGATGCTGTCGGCAGAAATGTGACGTGGCCCAATAAGAATTAAGAACAGAATATCAGAAATGGAGGACAGTCCCAAAATCCACTGATGATCCCACAAAGCTTCTGAAAGCAGCTTCTTAAAAATAAGTTATAGCTTAGGAAGTGGGCTTCAGGAATTCTGAACTTACTGCAGACAGGTCGAGCCAAGTAGCTTTGTTCATTTTCACAGGGTCCAGGTCTCCCATCTAGCACCTGTGTAGCACCACTCTCCCTTCCTCTAGCTCCCTCCCAATTGCTTCAGCTCTAGAGCTGTGCCGCAACTGTAAAAACAGATTTGTTTATTTAACCTTCCTTTTACTAAGCTCCTGAAGTGCTGCCTTGCTGTGAATATTTCAGACAGGTTCGCCATTTTCATTATGTCAAATACCTGCACATTATTCTTTTCTATCTTCTGGCAGCCAAGAATGCGCACCTGCCTTCTAGAAAGCTTTTTCCCAAAGGCAGTGAAGGCATTCACATCTGAACGGTGTCAGCTAGACCACCCTAACAAGTGAGCTGCTCTTCTGGCTGCTAGTACTGTCCATCTGTGTCAGCGTAGTACTCTATAACAAAACATGCTTTTGTATTTTATGCGTTTCTGGTCACACAAGCAACATAGTTAACATATTTTATCTTTCCAGTGATTTTGACAGAAGTAATTAAACACACCTTTCAGACCTTGTGCAAATAAAACTTTTATTTTTGATGACCATATTAATGGTGTCTAGTTTAGAAATACAGGACTGACCTGAGACCACAGGGTCAATGAATTCGCTATAGCAAAGGAGAATGTCACGCAATCCTGCTCCTAAATACATCACATTTCATTTTAAATAGTTTTTCTTTTTTAAATCCCCCATTACCAATGAAAGATGTAACTGAACTTTATATTATCTCCTGATCTCCAGCCTAAATGTATTCAGAGCTACAGAAAATCCATGTTTCTTGTACACAGTCCTTTCACTTAGCTCTGATTTTACTCCACTCCCTCCCGTCCCTCCCACATCATTTAATATACTAGAGGATTTTCAACCTTCATTTTGACAGGTTCTTTCCGTCTCTTTTCAAAGAAACTCTCCCCTAACCATCTCACCATCTGTTCTATTTTACAGTTCACCTTCCTTGATCACAGACCATCCAGGACTGCATGCCATACATCTAATGAGGTCTTCTCCATAGCCTGGCACTGGTAATTAATGCTTCCTTAAGTCTTTTGGATGTATTTTGCCTGATGCATACAGCTTTTCCATGGCCATATCTTGGCTTAACTGTAACTGTCTATCTTGTGTGTCTGCTATGGCTACAGTCACACTTAAAAGTTCAGTCCTGGTCAGTGAAGAAGTCTACAGCAGTTAAGCGCCCAAGGCTGAGGAACTACTGTAGCTAGTTAATGCTTAAGAGATTTCGTTAGCAGCTAGGTGGATGATGCTTGAGAAAAATGTAGTGGTGTACTAGGAGAGTGATTTTGAACACAATATGGCTTCTAGGTTCTTAAATTTCACAACAGTGAGTGCAGAGCTGCATATGTTAGATTACACAGTTCAACACCGACGCAAGT
Organism: Struthio camelus; assembly: GCF_040807025.1. Lineage (NCBI taxonomy): Eukaryota > Metazoa > Chordata > Aves > Struthioniformes > Struthionidae > Struthio > Struthio camelus. The sequence goes on from NC_090942.1 coordinate 101,665,936, forward strand.
TCAAACCAACAACCCAATATTGTTAACCTTTGACAGATGCCTTTCCAGCGGGCTGAGTAAAGCAAATTGCTCTCAGCCCACTTCTCAGCTGAAAAGTCATCTCATCAAAAACCTCACACTATAATTTATACTAAGTTGTGATTGTAGAGGAGATAAAGATTGAATAGATGTTTTGTGCCACATCTTTTGTTCCTATAAGCAATCCCCCACGGTCATGGTTGAGGTATTCTACTGAGAGAGAAAGGTAAGACTGTTTATCATCCCTCCTCTACCCAGCTGACTTCCGGGTAGGAGCAAATAGAGATGAAACACTTTCCAAACAGAAGTTAGTCAAGTGAACTCACTCTGCTTCAAGTGCTTTTTATATGCCTATGTCTCAGACTAGGTTTGCAGAAAGATATGCACATTTTTCAAAACTTAGGTCTGTTAGTGAAAGTATCATGTGAAAATTTAACCATTTACATGCAAGATAGCCTAACAGATGGGGGTTGGGGAGAGGCAGGAAGGGTTTGAGTGAATCAACACAAAATAAAATTCTAGAAATCTCATTCACTTTCATAGGTACTACACCTCAATTATTAGTTTTCTGGTCTTTTTTGCACACTCCTGAAACACTATATTTTGTACACCACATTACACCTTACTCAGATGCAAATTCTTATCCAAGTCAGAGTCTAATATTCACATCTTAGTCATATGAGCTGTTTTTGAATACTGATCAAATTAATATTTCATTGTCTAAACATTTGTCTGCTCACCATTTTGTATCTATTTTATACATCTTCATACACACAATCAAAATGCATGAGAAGGGATGAAAGAAATTTAAAGGGTATTCATTTTGGGTCACCAGAAATTTTGTCTACAAGGGTTCCATTTAAATTTGTGAGGAGACCTTTACTTCTCCAAGTTTCCTGTGTTATTTTCCTAAATAATATAAGTAAAAAACATATTCCTTGCCCAGCAGATAAATTTATGTGAGGGGGCACAAAAATATTTTCTTGTTTAATTTCAGCCCTTTGCCATATCTTCCATAAATTTTTCTTTCACTCTTTTTCTATTGGCAGTAGCCTAAACAGAAAATCCCAAAGACTCTGTAAATCTTCCATTTAACATGTTAGCAATCGATCTGAAACATTCAGGATCAGCACAGGATACAAAGAGATAACAAGTAGTTAGCAGTAGTGGCACAAGGTTAGGACAAGAAAGCATTTGAAAAGCAAGTAAGGTGCATGGAAGTTTGACTGAAAGAGAAAAAGAAGCAGCAAAAATACAGTCTGCGTGTTGAACTAGATAAAAAGAGAACCAATACATCTGTAGCATTGTAAGAGCTGTAAAAGAAAGAAGATGAGTCTAAAATGAGGCTGAGATGCAAAAAAGTGCATTAAGTAGTTTAACTAGGAAAAAAAATGCCTGCTGACAATAGTTACAGGAGAAAGAAAACAAAACACATCATGGTAACTGAATTTAGGGGGAAAAAGGTGATCTAACATCAAAAAAAAAGGTTACCAGCAGAAAATTAATGTATTGACAAGGATGCTACTTAAATTTGATTATTCCTGGTCTGTAAAATAATGCCAATATTAACAATAAAAGTTACATGCAGAATGAGTGACAGTGACATGCAAACCTCAAGCTGAATTTTTCGAATCACAAGGCTCAGAAGGAGTTGCACGAAGGTGCCGTGCCAAGCTTACTAGCATTCAACCATCCCTGCATGAGCAACATTCCCTTTTGCCCTGTGAATTCAAGCTTTTACAGCTTCCAGGATGGTTTTATTCGGAGTGCTGGATTGCTGTTTTTTATTTTTAACGAATAAAAGAAACTGCAAGTTAAAGGACTCACAATCTAAACAAAAGCTAGCTAACAGGCTCCTTGCTAAGAACTGCATATCGTTATTTCTAAAGCCTGTTTAGAGAGTTAGAAGACAAAAAACTTCAACACACAAGATCACTCTTAAATGTTTTTCAGACTGCAGATGAACATATTTTTTTAGGAGAAAGTATGCTGGCCAGTATGAATAAAGCATCCTGCATACTTAGTAAAGGAAATCTCCCATGTAGCAAGCACCAGCTATTAATGCAAGAAGCACAATCTACCTCCTTTGGCACAACATGAAAATCTTTTTGTGACCAACTTTTTAAAGAGTTAGACTACTTTATCTGCTCCTAGGATTCTTTAGGGTTTTTTTTTTCCCTTATAAATGAGTAATTAAGAGAGTGTGACAAAACACTGAAAAGATAACAGTATCTGAAAATACTGTGCTGTGTATTATTGCATGATACAGCAATTTACTGGTTATGAGATATTAAACAGGTCCCGCTGCAGCTCAGACTATACTTTATCAGAGATTTTAGAGAAATCAGGCTTAAATCTTAACCTATGTACTCAAAAGAGCAGGGGGTACAGACAGGAAGGGGATGTACTTTTCTTTTCCTGTGATATCCAGTTTGGGCTAAACAATGATCACATCAGATATTTGCCAGCTTACTAACTCCCATTTTCAATGCTTTGCGTGTACTAAGTGGTACTAAGCACTGCTATTTATGACACTTCTCTTTTCCAGAAAAGCCTTATTTGGCCTGACAAGCCTTTGGAGGTAGACTATGAAACACAGATTTGCTAAAAGCTGGTTGTCAGGTTTGGGCACAGCTTATTTTGTTGTTGGTTTGATTTTGTTCTTCCACACTCTGATGACGAGCTAACGCTTGTTATGAATCAAACCTGCGGGATTTAGCCTGCTTCTCTTGTACACGCTTAGTATAAAGATATATGGGCTGTGCATGCTGTAATAACTTTGGATAACCTGAGAAAATTAAGGCCTGACAGAAATATCTATTTCACTACTTAGGCAGATTAAATTCAGTTTAACTGGCATACCTTTGTCTTTAATTCCTGTTGCAATTCATTACCTCCAATCACAGAGTGTAATAACTGATTGTGCCAATTATACTTTTTTTTTTATTTCTCTGCAATTCATCATTTTTATTTGATTTCAGGTGTAAAATGAAAAGTATCAACCAACAAAATTACTTAGGACCATAATGACCTAGTACAATGAGGCCATTCATCATCAGCCTGAAGTCTTATTCTGCATAGATTCTACAAATAGTTTCAAATAGCTTAAAACCAATCCTGCTGCAAAGCATATATTAAACACTGCACCTAATCCTGAACGCTGCTGAGCTTGAATTCACAGTAGCTGGAAGTCCTTTATCCCACTCTAAGTCGGGATCAGAAGCAACACTGATTCAGCCCAGTCACTCACACTCATTTTGGAAAGTCTCGAAATCTAACGTCTTTTTGCATAGAAATGACTTACACGGTTCAGCGGGAGTATATTGAATAACTGTGGCTACCAAATACATGTGTTTTAGTTCGGCTAGAAATCCAAGCCAGAGCATGCAGGGAGATCAAAAGAAATACCAAACGCGGGGAAAAAGTAGATACAAGTCTTTAGATACTCTGTTACGGGAGATTTCCAAACATGCATTGCTTTTTGCAATTGCATTTGTTTACAGTCAGGAGAGAGAGAGACACCCATAAGAAGCAAGAGCACAGCCTTCAATACAGAACTGTCTACCGAGTAGCACAGAAACCAAAAGATAAATATTATTATGACAGTCATACACATGTACCTAGTTTGTTAATTTTGGTAGCAATCTCATTTCTTAAATTACTCCTGTTACCAGATCCCCACACAGATTACACATTCACAGCACAGATAATAAAGAATTTATTACCCTCCACTGACAATGTGCATGCAATTAATATATGGAAGACCCCAAAAGGAGATGTCAAAGGCAAGCTGTGACAGGCAATGTTGTACATGTGTATTACATTTTCCCCACTTCCAAAGTATCTATTAAATATTTGAAAACTATACAATGAAAAGGAACAATCTGATCCCTGCTAATAAGACAACTTCTCTTGTGAGATGCCATTGTTAGATGTATGCCAGTAAATTAGATTTTAATTCACTGACTGAAGCTACCAAATACACCTACCACACTCTACAAATAGGTGCTATTTTATGAAAAAATTTCTTTTACAGTAACAGTCTCTTCTTATAAGTGGTGACACACAATTAAATGAGTAGCTATACCATCTTTTTATGTTTGCATCTCTATCTTTCCAAACTATGGATGCCTTATTTAATATTAAGCTAAGGCATTAGCAAAGAACATATTTTAATTGCAAGTACTGATTAAAAAACCCTAGACTTTAAGATATTAAATGCTCTCTATAGAAACACTTTAATTTGTATCAAAACCATTATAGCATCCCAAAGTCCACCACCACATCTGTTGTACAAACTATTGCTATATCTACTTGTAGCAGCATGCTTAGTAACCGGCGAATTAAGATTTTGCAACTCTTCTAACATTTTCCACATACACTGAGAGACGCTAGACAAAACAAGGTATATTGGACTGTCACCATTTAATATGATGGCCATGAATTTAGAGTGCGGTTGATATAATGTATTTTATTCTATTTGTGTATAGGCTCTTCTGTCTCTTTTTAGTGATATAAATGAACACAGTCTTAATGTAAGCACTGCACTGCATAAAGATCAGGTTTCACAAGCCCATGGAATTGTTAGACTTGGCCATGATCTTTTCAGACAAAGAGAGAAAAAATAAACCTCTCCTCCCAAACTTTTCGTGGGGACCAATCAGCTTCAGTTAAACCGTCGCAGTGATTTCAGAGACCACAGGTAAATTTAGCGAGCCAGAGAGGAGGAGAAAGAGGAGAGGGGTTCAGATGCACAGCCAGTAGTTAGGCTAGTCAGTTGAAACAGTTTTTCCACCTCCAGGTATTTATTTGCTGTGATACAAGAATATAAATCTTTATCTCATACCCTGAGGAGAGAGTCTTAACCATAAAGCAATTCCTTATTCTAGGCTATGCTCCACTTTTTTCCAAGAAAATACTCGAGAGATAAGTATTCTATCCTATTGCAGAATACAGCCAGGTAAAGAAATCTAAACATTATTTGATAAATATAATTCTCATTTTCTGGCCAGTCCAAGTAATTCCTCATATTATGATGAACTATTTCTAAAATATACATACCTATGGATAAGTTCCATGTTCTGAAGGTTTCACTCATTCACTCTGCAGAAGGCAAACCTGCTCTGTTGCCATGCAGATTCTGCTAGAATGACGGCTTGACAGTGTCCGCTTTTTATAACATGTCTATTCCCATCACTTCGACTGAAATGAGCAGTTTAGTTTTTTGTCTGCATGACCCACAGGGTCAGCATATCACAGCTTGTGAAGGACAGTGCATGTGCCAGAGCTTGTGATATCAATGCCTTATGCATCAGCATTTCACTGCAGTCATCTCTCATTAGCACCATTTTTCCTCGCTTGTTCTCATACAGAATTTTTTAGCGTTATGCATTTACTTGCATCACACACTTGGTGATGGAAGAATCTAGTGATACGTAGTAAAGGCTACAGACAGGAAAATAAAGAGATGTGATGCAAGTGTTGTGCATTTTCATCAAGGGGATGGAAAAAAATCATTCAGCAAATTAAGTAGAAGGATCGTCAAAGAAATCCACAGCTTGCATATTCCACGTATACACGGTCAAATGCAGGACAAGCACGCAGGCATGACGTTCCTTTCCGTTTGTTTGAATAGCATCTTTTCTTGAGAAATACCTTAAGTTAACTAGCAGAACGCCTACTTTACCACAAGCCTTAAGACTAGCTTACAAAGCAATTTATGTGCTACAAAGAGCACCTGTGATAGCTCTAGATACAGTCCATATGCTGGGATTCACTTCGTGTCTCTCCAAGACCTCTGCAACTGTGAAAGCAAAGTGAACTGCTTGAATGTCTAGGCTGACTAAACAATGTAAAGAATTGGGCACCTCGGATGTCACCAAGGGTTTGCTCAATCACGCAGGTTAACTGGCAGGGAACGTGAAAAAAGCACCACACACCTTCAATCTTCTCTCTCTCATATGAGACGAGTTTAAGCTCTGGCTCTGAACTTGAAAGGTAAAAATATAGTTGCATTTACAGCCTGATACCTTTTCCTCAATGTGGATCCCACGGTACTTTACCCATAAGGAGCAAAATACATAAGCAATACTGCAGTTGAACCTACTACCATATATGCAACAACTTTGTTTTATCTCTTAAAGACAGTATATGCCAATAACTGGAAAATGTCTTGTGTCAAGAAGCATCCTCTGATTTTCTGATCCTCATTTCCATATATGACTCTTAAAAGGCAACATATCCACTTAAAAGCCATCTTGACACAAAGAAACTGTTACTAGTACATGGAGGAAAAGGACATGACCTACTCAGTGGCCAGAGCCTCACTTCCCTGGCTTAACAGCAGGAGTGGACTAGCTCTGTGTCTATCTGGAGCTCCTAACTATGGCTCATCTATAACAACAAGCAAGCAAGCTCACTTGAAACACTAATAACCTCACAGGTAGGCTGTCGCAACCATTTGAATTCATTTTAAAATCCATTTAACTCTGGTGCTAGCTGATACACACCGTAAATTTTTATCTGAGGTCAAATATCTCTGGGAATTTGTGTAGCTGTTGATATGGTTACAGTGTTAGAACTTTCTCCAAAAACATATTGCTAACCCACCACCCAGCTACACATCTAATGAAAATCAATACTAAAAGCTGGTGTTAGTTTTCAGTGCAGAGTTTAGCATTATCACTGACCTTTCATTGATCTGAAATAAGAGGATCATATTGAAACGTTAGTCTAAAATAAAGGAATTCATACTCCTTTCATTTTATTTGTACAGCATGGTTGGAGTTGAAACCATCTGTTTATTTACTGAATAGGCATGAAAGAGATACTGGTAGCGTATATTTCCTAATTCTGCTCTACTGAGGTACTGCAACCCTAACCAAAAAGCCACTAGCACAGATTTTAGCAAAGTTATTTAGCCATTTGTGTGTGGAAAAGTCCACTGGGCAACAATAGCTAATAAAAACAACTGTTTATCTTAACTGTGGAATTTGCTGGAGCAATGCTGACCTTTCCCAGGTAATCCCTGGAATGAAAGGAAGTCATTTACAATATTGTAACATTAAAAAAACTCCAGGTAATGAGATGGCATGTCCGTGAACTAACTCTATATCAAATCCAGAGATTCAAATACCTCTAAACTCTAGGAACGTCTGATCCAAGTTATGAAAGCTAACGCTTTCCACAGGAGACAGTAAACACTCCTAACAGACGTCTAACTGTATGTCCCTTACCTATGGTGATGAATTTTGGAATATGGTATAGGTTAATCTTAATTATTAGAAAGACCTTCAAAAACAAAGCAAAGGTATACAATTCTTTGTAAACCAAAGAAAACATACTACAAATTTGCAACGCTTGGAGACACTTAGAAATAACACACAGAAATAATACAAAATTAACTGTGAGTCTGCAAGCTCTCAAAGACCCTGCTTCTATTCAATGAGGATTTGAAATACAAAGGAATTTTACCTTCATCAGCTAAGTTTTGCATTTCATCTCTTTGATCCAGTGGGTTCTGGATTTGAAAAATGCCTGACTATTACAAGAGTAATCACTGCTAATGTTTCGGGAAGTTGGCTGATGGCCGTAGGCAACAGAAACCAAATGCCCTGTTCCCTCAACGTATTTCAAAGTCTCTCAATGGCACTGCAGATTTTTCACTTTTCTCGGAAGCATTAAGCATGAATTAATGTGAGAGACAGGATATTAGAGTTGATGGACTATTAGTGCTATCTAGTATGTAAAATTATAATTAAAAATGAAATACTCATTCAAAGTAAAGAGAAGCGGTAAAAATAGAAGGCTTAGGACTTTTGAACATTTAAATAGGTGCACATTAAATCTTTACACTAACACAAACTTTTAAACTTGTTTCACAAGACGAAATTTAAGATATCTGGACAGAGTTTTTCCATCTAAAAAGTCCTTAAACTACTTCTAAAGACTGACTTTCTTTCATTTTTGCCCAGAAGGCTTGCTGATAAAATAACAGAGTCCTTTTTCTCTTTTCTTTTCTTTGAGGGAGAAAGAGCAAGGGAGAGGTTCTGAAAAGATGAAGATGGCCACCTTTTGAAGTGATGCTGGTGGAAATCTGGTTTTGAAGGATTCAGGAGAAAACAAAATTTGGTGAAAAGCCACTGTGCTTGAGCAACCAGAAGCATGATACATAGAATCTGCATTGCTCCCTGTCTGAGATGCTAGAACTGTTCAATAACACGGTAAATGCATTAACAAGAGTCAGGTGCTTTAAGCACTTCACCTTATCATTTGGGGCGGTTCTTTTTTTTCTTCTTTTTTTGTAGCAGGATAGAAGGTTTAATTATTTACACAGCTTAATAATGCTAATGCTTCTATATGAAGACAGAAACACAGTATATTTCAAGAAGCCTATTTTCCCTTTTCTAAGACGGTTTTCACCCTTTTGCCAGACTGATTGCAGCTAGAATAGTTTCCATCATCCCCATCCTGAGTGCTTTCCAATGTCATCAAACTTAACTGAAAAAATGACACAGAAAGATTGCTGTTTTGGTGTAATCTAACTCCTCTGACCTAGTATCTTTTCTATAAAGACAAAAGCACAAAAACTGATCATACATCTAGCTTGACTCTGAAGACACAACTTATGATAAGCAGAAAATAGCCACAGCTGCACACAAAATTCACTTTAAAATGGTCAAAAGTTGTGGTTAATGAAGAGCTGTCTCGAAGTTTAATAAAATGTTTGGAGAGTGCACAGTTACAAATTACAGAATGCTCTGCAAACATTCTTTCTCTGGCCTGGTTATGTGCTCCAGAGAGCCGTTCTATATTAGTGAGACTGTACACTCCTTTACTGTCAAAATCCTGTTTCACATGACTGAGCAGTGAAACAGACTTAAAGAGTGGTGTCTGATTTCTCTGTAGGATTATTTTCTTTCATCTATTTATGTGGGATACACTACATGACAAGAGGACTATTGTATTATAATATCTAAGGAAATACGCAGTGCCAGGGCTTTGGACATTTAATGATTATATCTGATCAGGAATTTTCTACTGAATTATGCACTTTGCTGCCCCATTCTCTAGAGAGGGAAAGGCCTTGTGTCAGACTTGCATCTCTAAGGAGAGCCATCTCTTAGTTTCGTCTCCTCTTTACCATGTCCACCGTACAACGCCTGGCAGTTCTGGAGTATTTCTTCCACCAGGGTCCTCAAGGGTCAGGTCAGCAATTTATATCAACTCCAATAACATTTGCATTAAAATAGCTTTTTTTTTTTTTTACCAGAAAAGAACTAACAAATACTCAGATATGAAGTAACATAGGAAGACTGTCAAGCACAAATAACTGGCAGAAAGAGAAACAATCCAGCCCATCTGGGTGACTCATCCTCATCCAATATGAAGGCTCACTGACCTCATCTATGCTTGGCAAATTAGACGGGAACTTGCACAACAGTACAAATAACACCAGCTTCTGCAAGAGACCACATCCCTGAGCATGTTCCGAGCCAGGTCAACCAACTCCAGCAGCTTTCTTCAGTTACTGCTTTTCCGACTTCCTAGTCCTGTATAAGAAACTAGATCAGAGAATGAACTCTCATTCCGCCTTGGATGCTCAAATGCCCTGATAACAGTAAGGCGCTCATGGACTTGCAGTGATTTTGACTGCAGCAGAATCAGTTGCCAAGAAAAACATTAGTCTAGAGTTCCAGTTACAGGACAACGCTATGCAGAAAGGTGGCCCGAAATTCAACTTGAACGACGTCACAGAAAATGGTTCAACTGACGTTAATATTACCCTGAACAGCAAACCATTATAGTGATTGAATCCCACTCAGTGTTCATTCCTCACCTTTGATTTGAAAGAGTAGCAATGAGAACATCCTTGGCTAGTCAAGATCATCCCTTGGCCTGGAATTGCTGAGGGGGATTCACCTACCCAGATTTTTCCAGGGGAATTTTCCAGGCTTTAACACAGATGTCTAGAAAGGTGCATCTGAAGGAATTCACACATTGCTTCCTTAACTTTATTCTTGTTTACTCAGCCAGTCGTTTGCAGGGCATAACAGCAGTCAGCATGAAATGCTGTTTCAGCTAGTCCTCAGAAGCCATTTCAAGCTACTCCAGTTTGGCACTTGTTTGGCTTTTTAATGCAGAGGAGGATAAACAATACTGTGAATGGCCACAAACAGATACTCTGATAGCAGCTAGGCCAAAATTAACAAAATTAATCACATTGCTAGTAATTTGCTCCCCAGTTCCATTGTAGGACAAACATTGTTCTGAGGAGAAAAGAAAAAGACATATGTTCAGAGATTTCCTCTTTACAGCGCTATGAAAACATGAGGTAGAAACTTGGATAATATTCACCTCAATCTTGTATTAAATAAATTCTACGTTCTGGGGGAGAAAAAAAAGAAATATTTTTTAATATAAATAGTTGGCATTTGCTGGTAGCCTGGGAGAGTTACAGAAATTCTTCTGATAGAAACAAGTAAGTGGGTAAAGAGACAAGATAGAGTAGATAAATGTTACTATCACTTACAAACTTCTATATTTCATTAAAATAGTTGAAGTAATGGGGGCAGAAAAGAGTTTTAATTGTTGAATTAACTGAATGCAGATGCTGGAATTTACTTTTTCTGATTTAAGTGTACCATTAATGATTTGAGGGATGCTAACTATAAAGGAAGCTTGTGGAGAACTGTTTTCATTAGGAATCTAAATTTCATATATATACTGGAAGAGGATCAAGATCTCATTCTATAAATGCAGCAGAGACTCTTCTATACTCTTCAACTACACAGTCCAACCATATTTTATTTGTTGGTATTTGTGGCTACATGACTATTTTTAGAAAACCAGTTCTTCGCTGTTACTGATTTGGGCTATGTACAGTAAACCAAGGACAGGCTGGAACCAAGAACCAATGATATTCAATGCATTGAGCTTGTGATAGCTCAGTTTTTCCCTTCTGTCTGCATTCTCCCACCTTAAATGCAATCAGTGCTGACAGCTGAAAGGATGCATATTCTTCTAGTATCTTGAGGACAGTATACAAGTGCTATGTGATTATTAATAAAATGTCAGAGAAAATATCTTTGCTCTTTAAATATTTATAGCTAGAGAGACAGACTTGGTAACCCAGAGACAGCATGCATTGACAAGATCAACTGGAAGGAAAAGGCATGATTTCAGGCTCTCCACCAGATCTGATAAGAAGCAATAATTTCCAGCAACGCACAGGTTAGGCAGAGGTGCTCTTCACCTGTTTTTATGTTTAGTTTTACTGCCTTTTCTCTGATCTGGTGAGCCCAGAAACTGTACTACTCTAGTGTTCTTTTTTCCACAGATAGTCTAGTAAGAGATAGTAACTGTTCCTGTGTAGTGGTGGCTGTTATATCCTTAAGACCTAACCACAGCTACAAGACAACTGACTTTTACATACCCACTGTTTACATGAGTCTGATTAGAAATTCAAATAGAGATTTCTAGAAATCAGCAAAAGAGAAACAAAGAGATAGACAACTGTGTGTTCTCTATGTGTATGTAGGGTAATTTCAAAACCTGTGTGCCAAGTTAACGTCCTGTGCACTGAAATAGGTTTGATTAGGCACCAAGTACCTGATGTTTTCCTCAGCCTATCTTCTAGCAAATAGCACATAAAGTCTTTGAAGTTAACTCTGCGTTTTATGAGAGCTTCATTTTGTTTCTTGAGAGTAAACTTCAGTCTTCTTATAATAAGCTGACATACTTTCTTTAAGTTAGAACCAGAAAACAAACAAAACCTGGCATTCATAAAAAACCCTTTTAGGTTTACATCTGGAGAGAGCAAGCGGTGTATTTTAAGTGTTTCCTCTGGCATCCTGATCCCAAAATATAGACTTTTCTGTGATTGATTTAGGCTTGCTTACAATAACCATTTAAAGCATTAGTTGGGCAGTAGGATGTTCCTCTTGTTCCTCTTACCCCACTCCCTTCTTATATGAAAAGGATGCGCTTGCATCACAGGAAGAAATGTGCCTATCTATCTGCGTTCTTTCCCACCACAGTACCTTATACTCTCATTGATTTATTTTACCAGAGGGCAAACATGTTGTGTACAGCTGCTTATGATGCTGTGCCGCTGAGATATCTGCTTCTGAGCAGATATAAAATTGTTGGTACTGCCCTGAGGGTCAAAGCTTGCCCTCTAAGGAGACAGTTTTTTGAATTCCAGAGCAGTTATGTCTCACTTCCTTACAATTTCATATGACCATCTTCTGTTTTCTGCTCTCTTGCTCCTAATTTACTGAAGGTAGTGGACTGCTGCAGGTGCCACCTGTAAGATTCAGTTGATTTATTTGTAATCTCAATTTATTTTGTAAAAAGGATTCCAGTGACTGTTCTTGCTTTTAGTCTATTTTTATACACACTTTTGTATATATATAAAAATATAAAATTAGACTAAAAGAATAACTTGACTCTTCAGCAAAGAGCCTGTGCCTCACAGTAATGAAACTAAAATAGTCTAACTGGTATGTTATAACTTTCTGCATGCATAGTCTAACTGGTATGTTATAACTTTCTGCATGCATTTTGCTGCAGACAACCATACAGCAGCTGCTACATCAGTAATGCTTCCATTCAACAGTAAAGGCAATGCAGTCTGCATCATCTAAACAAGTTCACTGAAAGAGCATTAAGCATTATAATATAAGCATTAATAAGCATTTTCATTAATTAATAAAAATTAGAGTGGAAGTCATGGGAGATGAGAAGTTCCAGTATGTATTAACATTTACCCCTTTACCATAGATCTAGAATACCAGCATGTTATAAAAGTATAAAGCTTTCAGAGTTGCCCTGTGCTTGTGTGTATTTGTTCTCTCATCCTCAAAGGGGCACCTTTTTGTTCCTACTACATATACTAAAGAATCCTGGGCCACCGCTGAGGCTGCTAGACACTACTGAAATACAAGCAAACTATGGAAGTGGCAAGGGAAGAGATTTGCATCCATAAGCAGATAGAGGCACATAGTGTACAACATCTTACAATGCTTGCCAGAAAAAAGATTTGAAAAACACAAAAATTGCTTTAAATCATCAATATATTTCTTTCTTAGAACTGAATATGTGCGAATAATGAAGGCAAGTGCTATTGAATACATACCCCAATAAACTAGTAGAGATAATTTAGGCTTTTAAAGGAAAAAGCTCTCTGGAATATTGCTTATTTGCATGCTGAGTGCAGCACCATAGTAGAAATGACGGGCATAAGAAAGGGAGTATGACGTGGCTAGGGAAAAGGTATTATAATATTAGGCATAAATTGTAGTCCAAGGCTGAGAAAAGGAGGAGGAAGGCTGGAGGAGGGGAAGGGGATGGAAAGAAGGAAGAGTTTTTTGGTAGCTTTTGCTTTATATTCACACAACATAGCACCTCTGAGATGACTAGCCATTCTGAGATTCTAATTGTGTGCTCTGAGAGTGCGTAACATTGATTTCAGGATGAGAGGATGGGGACAGAGAGGAAAGGAAAGTAGAGATAGGGAAGGCATGTCCAAACACATCTTTATTCTGCTTTCAAGTCTGTCTGTGCTCTTGGCAGTTTTCCTGCTGCTTCTCACCTTGTTTCGCTTCCCTCCAGGACCGAGCTGCCTGTTTTCCCACATGTCCTCTGCTGCGCCAGCTTGTGTTGCCAGTGCCTGGGCGAGAACACATCATCTGCTGTCAGCCTGCTCTTGGAGTCGCCACACCAACCCCTTCTCCCCACGTAATACCATTTAGTCCAGTATGCCGTGTGACTGTGCAACTGCAATTCTCTTTCCACTTAAACTGGAACTGCATTCACTCCTGATACCGGAATATTATAAAAGGCTATGGTTACACAGTATGCAGCCATGCAGAGCCATTTCTTAGATTATCATCGAGTTGTTTGAGTTTTGGGGAGAGAACAAACTGCAAATCTACCTTTACGGAGCAACTACTAGCATGCTTAGGTGCACACACCTGTGAACTTGCAGCAGAGAGATGAGTTCTGCCACAAAAAAGGGAAGAAAATTCAGATAGGAAATCACTGAAACAACAAATACATGGACAGAAAGAAAAAGAGGACTTCTGTCAATTCTAAAGACTTCAGAATTTCTTACTTTCCTTTCTTACTTTGAAAAAGCTTTTCTGTCTTGCATCTCCCTCCTTAGAAATGAAAACCAAACCTTGATAAACCTTTGGCACTGCCAATAACACTAATCAGGCTATAATTTAGGTGAGGAGGAGATTAAGCATTGATTTTAAACTCTATCTGGCACGCGTATTTGACTTCATCATGTCAGGCTGTATCTTTATGTAATGTCCATGAGCATATTTCAGCTGGCTTAAGTGAAACTATACCCAATTCAGTTCAGCTGGGGATCTGATCTAAAAGAGAGGTAAGAATAAAATAAGAGATATACATTCAAAAAGGGGAGATAACTAGTGAGACTGTCATCCTAGGGAAACATGCCATTCAGAAAGTGAAGTCAGTGTTTCAATACAATACCATCAGAAGAAGGCCCTAGTGCATCCTGGAGCTGTGAAACTTCTTGCTCCATGGTGGTTAAGGGACAACCCAGGAGGAACACGGAAAAGAGACTTTGGTTCCTGATTTGATTAGGCATCATGTCCGTCAAAAACATCTCTTACTTAATAGAATTTGTCTGCAACACAGCCTAAGAGGGCTATTATTAAAAGATTAGGCTGCCTGCATCGTCTTGCTGAGCTTAATTAATTATTCAGTGTAGAAGGGAAACTCCCTGGTCCCCATTCTATCGCTGATATAACAAATTACAGTATCTGATCACAGTCAGACTCATCAGCCTCCATGGACATTCATGTACGAGCAAATCATTCTCTAGCCAGTTAAAGATCAGAGTGAAATAATGGACACATTAAACACTGTGCACCAAATTAACCATAAAAAAGAAGAAGCCAAATACTAGATTCTAATCCTTGAAGACAAAAACAAACCTTGGCCATCTGGCTTGGAAGAAGGGCCTTCTTGTACAATATAGAGTCTTCGGCTTTCCTTTGCCTGCAAATGAACATTAATAGTAATGAACTTGTCACTGGAAGCTATACATTTAGATGAAACTTTGGTTTGAAGTTGTTTTCTGATGTTTCTAGATAGAATTTTGCATCAAAAGAAAGAAAGAGCACTCGCAGGAATGAATGAGACACTGCATGCCACCCTTAAAAATCCAACAGCCCCATAGTAAGGGCACTCATCTGTGAATCAAGTCCTGGCTCTAACCAGTGCAGAGCTGGGACTTGACTCTTCATCTTCACATCCTCAGGTGATGTTGTATTTGTTAGACTTTTGCCTCTGATTTCTCACAACAAGCTGAAAGGTCTTGGCTTCCTCCTGATTTAGCGTGAAGACATTTTTGAAAGCTTGAATCTTTTCATCAGGTCAGCAGCCCTTTCAGTGTGGCTTCCTAGCCAATATATTTCATTGTGAAACAGCAGGGAAGGAGAAAATGAAAATCTCTTACTCCTCAGTGTCAGCTTGCAATAAACACAAGACTACATGCTGTGTAGAATAAAGGAAAAAAATAGCCTTGTGCCTGTGAGTACTGGCCTCATTTTTCATTCTAATTACTCAAGTGGACTTGCTGGGGTACTTGCAGGTGAAATATTAGAAAGAATTAATACAAAACTAGAAAATACCTTCCTTCAACATGGAATTTTCTTTATCTGCTTAGGAACTGAACTTTGACAACTAAAAGGACAGATGTTCTAAACCACATAAATATAATTCTAAGATGAAAATGCTTTTAATACTGTGCTATAAAAAAAAAGTGAGCTTGGACTTTAAAAGAGGATAGCTTGAAGGATGGGGAGGAGAAGGAAGAGATTAAACACTGCTTTATCATTAAAGGCTCAAGATTAACAGAACGGTTTGAGGAATCTTTGGGAAACAATCCAGTTCTGTATGACACTTTATACTACCTAACAGCAATGTATTGGAAGAACATCTATCATATGTACTTTGTCGTTTTTTTCTTCTCTTCTCAATAGAAGAACTGCACACTTAGGTTTTGTGAAGGTTTTATTTCACAGAAGGGAGGTAAGGATTTGTATTAAAAAGGTCCTTGCTGCTATAGATCTATGAGAAAAGGAGTTGGAGAAGGGAAGCCCCTAAAGCAGAAGGGAAGGTTTGAGATGAACTTTCTCCTAAGATCTTGAGTTCATGCCATAGACTAAGGCTCACCTCTGAGAATACTAGTTGCTCTGTCTACCATTTTTGTATGGACATTACTTAAAAAATTTCAAGTGATGGATGTCATGGTTTCCTAATATGTGACTTCCTCACAGCCACCAAGCAGGCCAGTAAGAATGCTGCTAGATAAATCCATGAGCTTTATCTAAATATCAACAAGGAGATAATTGCATTTTTGTCACTGATGTGACAGCCAGCTCCAGTTGATGAACTACATTAACATATTATATATCAGTACCAATAATGCAGAATTCATAAAAAGGCTAATGAGTCTAAATGATTTCCCAAGTATAGCTATCCCACTGCAAACCATGCACAGCTAACACACAACGGTCCACACCTGACGACAGTTCTTTGCAACTCCCACGCCAGGATTCATCTGCACAGACAGACCCTCATGAAAAGGTTCTTTCAAGTCAAAGGGGAAGATCTGCTAAGCACAGAAATTTAGGCAATTTTATAAATATTTTGTATCTGGACCAGCAGGTCCTCAGAAGTAAGAAGCAGAAGAGCATCTTGATGAGGCCCTTAAATTCAGCTCTCAAATCTTTCCATTACCAGTTGCCCTTCTTCAGTCAAGATGATACTATTTCCTTACCTCAGAAGGCTATTGTGAAGATATATTCATTAATGTCTCAACACCCTCAAATATTAGAGCAAGAAGGGAACATAGAAACTTCTACAGAAATGTAAACCTAATATAAAAGCCTTTCTAGGTTCAAGACTCATGTCACTGACAACTCCTGTTCTCACAGTTCTGATCCTTCTTGAAAAGGTATCTAAATTTACCTCACAATATGCACATAAACAAAACAGTATCACAAAACAAATATTACTCCAGTATACTAACATCTATCTTTTCTGCCAAGAAAAATTTGCATTGTCTTATCAATATTGTTATTATTTTTGTCCTACCTTGTTTTTGTCTTTTATCCCAGGCTAGGCTTTTCAGTTTGAAAATATGAAAAAGCCAGACTCATCTGAAAGCCCGTGTTCAGATAATCCATGTGCAGATTTTGACAGCTTCAGTGCAACACAGTGGGCTATAGGATGAAAAGATTTTTAAAGTTGTTAACCTTCTTTCCTGTAAAAACTCTCAAAATGATTAATGTACCACTTAAACTTCAAAAATATAGAAAACGCAAACAAGCAACAGATTTACAATAACCTGAGGTCACTATAGAGGATACAGTTCTGTCCCAGAAAACCAAGCCAACAGGGGTGTCAACACCTGTGTATTTCCAATATGGAACATTTATTCTATAGCCAGTATTTTCATGGGAGAAGGGAAAAAAAAGAAAAAAGTCAGTAGCAGAAGGAGCACACTTGCACAAAAGTTGTTAGAAGTAAGTTGTCACCAGTATATTGTTTCTATTTTCTGATAGGGCAAAGTTTAACTTAACAATGCACACTCTGACAATACAGAATTTTAAAGTGCGTGTCTCAGGCACAACAAATTACAAAACTGCCTTAAATTAGATTTTGCCCTGTTCTGGCTTTTAAAATCCAGGTATTCTTCAGTCATATTTTAGTTCCCCTTTGCAACTCTGATGACTAGAAATATACATTTTTTTTCATCAGAAGTTCTTACAATAATATCCTAAAGCTACTTACTGCAGAAGAGCAAGGAAAAAAAGATCCTAATGGGATACTCATGATAAAACTTCAGAACTACATATTTCCAGTCTTCCCTTTGAGCATGGAAGCTTCTTGGTCTCTCAACTAAAACAGACTAGAGAGCTAATGCAAACAAGGAAGAAAGTGCAAACAAGCATTCACATCAAATACTTCCTAGTCCTAGTGAAGACTAATTTTTGTCTGGCTCCACAGACCCAGATATGGTCTTATGTTAAAGTGTCTTCTGATAAAACCTTTCCTTAAGTCACCGCTTTACTTAGGCCATGCGCCTTCTTGGAATAAAAACATCCACTTTGTAACAGTTATGAAAGTCGTTACCAGCCAAACGGAAAAATCACACCTAAAATTCTTGAGCACAGCCAAACTGTATGGTCATATACCACAAGGAAGGATA
Source organism: Struthio camelus (assembly GCF_040807025.1). Lineage (NCBI taxonomy): Eukaryota > Metazoa > Chordata > Aves > Struthioniformes > Struthionidae > Struthio > Struthio camelus. The sequence continues at coordinate 101,684,210 of NC_090942.1, forward strand.
TTTTTCTACTCCAGCTGATGACAGATAATATAATGGTGATATAAGCCACCTACAAAAAATGTCTCATCAAAATATACGCATATGAACACTTTTTCCCCTCCAGAAGGGCTCAAAGAAACTTGGCGAGAGATTTCATGGAGCCTGACATCACAGACAGCGCTGTGTGCTCTTTCTTTTTTTTTTTTTTTTAAATTAAGCTTAGTTTGTGTAAGCTCTCATGGATATTTCCTTCCTTTTGTCATCCTTGGCAAAAAGACATAGTTTTTAACTGATTTGAGTCTCTAAAATGGCAGGATTACTTAGAACTTTTATAAGGCATTAAAAGCTAGTGTTTCAAGGCAACATATTCCCTTAGTATCCCAGCTGAATATGGAGAAGAATTAATCAGTTTGTTAATGAATTTTAGGACTACCACTGACAAGCCAATAAAAAATTCCAAGTTTTTTGATAAAATACTTATTTTAGAGGTATGTTTAAGAGAAACTCTCTAAAAAATAACCATGAATGTCCTGTTAGCCCTGCTACCATTCTTTGCATGGATACAGTTATGTTTATTTATAATTCTGAATAGTTTCCATGCTCCCGCTATGGTAAATCATTTTAAACATACCAAGTTTCAATGGATTATTTTAATGGGAAAAAGTCTCATCATTAGTAGATTTTACTTTGCTTATTCAATGCCACTGCACAATGAAAATCAGATAAACTAAACTTACAGTCAATACAGAATGGCTAAAATAATTCACCATTGTGGATGATAATTTAATTACCCTCAAGTTGAATTTCGCTTTTGTTTCGCAAGGTAAATAACTTATCCCTCTTGAGATTTATATACACATATAAAGAGAGAGTGAGTTTTATTATACTACATAAGGCACTAAATCTAAGCATTATTATGCATCAAATGATCAATTAAAGTATTTATAAATGGATAACTATATCATCATTACTCTGTGTGAGCAACTAGGGCTGGTCAAAATTCTGAATTTCCATCCTGTAGAATAATCTAAAGCTAGGCTAATCCTAAAACTAAATGTTAAAGTAACAAATTCATAAATATACATGTTCTGAAAAACATTTATTTTCTATCCTATTGTTTTACCAGTTCTTCCTGTATTAAGTTATTAGCACATAATTGTTCAAATAAGTGAAAGACTCTCCAAAAACTTGCATACAATTTATGCACCTTCACAGCACTAATTAAACCCACTTTCAGTGATGAGCCACTCTATCAGGAAGATGTTGATTAGCTACAAAACTGTTTTGCTTTTAGCATAGTACTACAGTTCCCACATAGTCACTTGCTAGGAAGAAAAGCAACTTTTCTCAGCATAACTCTGAAGATCCTCCTACCTTCTGCAAAGCTGTAGAGCTCCCCTAACTCCCACTGATTTCAAGCTTATCTTCTGTTAAGGTCAGCTCACACTAAAACAAGTGCTTCATTTCAGGATTTACCCACACGCTACATGAAAGCATTCGTTTCTCAAGCAGCTGAAACACTCCGCCAGACATGTTAAGAAGGGTAGCGCTGTGAGAAGGCGCTAGCCCTTTCTATTTCTGCAATGCAGCTTTGACAAAGACAACCCTAACTGAGGGGACAAGCTGTTGAGCACACCCAACCCCCACCTGAGGGAGGATTCATGCTGCCGGCTTTCTTCTGCCCAAATTGCCCGGGGAAGCTAGCAGCTTCCCAGCAGATCCTGGTCCTGAGCTTTTAGTGGGACAGCAGAGTCTACTGACCAGCCATGAGTCAGGAAACCATGCTGTAGTAAGCTGCCTGCCTACCTTGGCTAACTGAAGTCCAGGATAGCCTCGTATGTTTTTCATACTTGGATATATGCACAGTATACTTTTTATCCTGGTTTTATAAATAAATTTTCTAAATTTGAGATCTGGACTGTTTTCATCTTTTGCCTTCCTTTCGTGAGCACAGAGGTACAGTTCAGAAGTGAGGCACAGCTTTGCAATTAATCATTCAAGTGCATGTCTTATGTCACAGCATCACATTTGTGTAAAAGGAATGCAGCCCACAATAGATAATGTGTTAAAACAACAGGATTTTTTTTTTTTACTTGATAGGATATTATCATGTTGGTCAGGAACATCTCTGTGTTCATATTGATACAGATCTCTTTTTTTGCTTTCCGACTTTAATGAAAGAAGAACAAGGCATTTCAGATTTTATTACCATGGTCACTGCTGAAATGTGTATTAAATTAGAGATGTGCCAGTGCTGCAGTTTAGACAATAACTCAGCTATGGAACCACTACAGGCATGTCAATCTCTTCTCTCTGCTTAGCATCTGCTTCAATAAATCCAAATCAGATGCTGCCTATCCAAGTCAGCAGCAAAGCCTACGAACTTAAACACCTTTCTAAAACATATCTTATTAACGGCATCTTATTAACGGCATACATAGATAAATATAGATATAGTCATAAGAGGGGCACGCTTCCCAGATCAAGCAATACTCACCGCTATGCCATTGTGATCTACAGTCTTTAAATGCCTCAGTTCCTGAGCCACTCAATTTCTCTGTTTACAGAAGAGGATGATGATTAAACGCAAATAGTTGAGATCATGTGTTCCTACTAAGAGAGTAGCAGAGTTGGAATGCCTGTGTGTGTGCGCACATATGCACTCCCCTCCACCCCTCTCTTAACCCTAGTTTCGATTTTTGAGAGTAAGACATCATACTGCCTGCCTAAGCCCTCCCTGTCAAAGGGACAAACAAAATATAAAACATCAGATATATCACTGGCAAGGAAACTTCAGAAAGAAGAGAGCAAAGTATTCACCTCACAGTGCCAGGGAGATGGTATTTAAGCTTATTTGATTTGCTGTCATCAACCACATATTTTAGCTACATGCTTTGCCTATTACATATGATGTATTTAGTACATTGCATTTTCTTTGGTTGCTCTTCATAATTAAACCATTGCAAGAAATGCAAATAACCGAGGCTTTGCACTGTACAAATTCACCTACAACTATTCAAAGAGTGAGATGCACTGAAATGTCCTTGTGAACTAACAGCAAAGGAAAAATGCTAGGGAACTATTGACAGACCCAAGCAAGCTGAAGAGGCCACAGAGATTGATGATACCATCGTGGTTCCTCCAAGCCACCGGGTAAATCATCGCAGCCATAGAGAAACATGACAACTGGCACAATGCAGCCAATCTGTCTGCAGATGACAGCGAGGGCTCACGCTGTCCCCAAAAGGCCAACCACAGGTTCAGAGATGGCACATCCACACGGAGAATAGCACTGAGCCAAATGCACACACCTATACACTAGTGAGTTGGCACTCTTCTTCCCTGCCAGCTACTGGGGAAACACAGAGGCCAGGCTGGGTTTGTGAATGCACTATAGGCAGCAGTGAAAGAAAGACCCACTTGTAGCGCCACAAGGAAAAATGTCAAGAACTGCTTTGCCCCAACAGAGTGGGTAGGAGTTTGCCTTAGCATCTCTTTTCTGGCAAACAGAGGCTAATTATGACTACACTGTCAGTAAATACTCAAAAACACATAGACTTTTTTGGACTAACAAGTCTTAAGGGGGAAGCTCTCCAACCTGCATGGTCATTTGAATTGAGGCATTTCTCCTCCCCGCAAAAATTTCTACAGACACGCACATTTCCAATTTAAGTGTCATATATGAATGTATAGTTTTATATAGTGACCATAATAGTTTGTAATCATCAGAGATTGATTTATCTCCCCCCTTTTAATATGTGTTTTATGCATGAAATCCTTTCAAAGGCTGGTGGCAAATTGCTGCAGTTAGAAAAATATGCTATCATAAATTTTGAGACAGGGCAAAGAACCGTTAGCAGCAATTCTGTGGTGCTATAAATACACACTTTTACCTGCCTTGAATGTTACAGGAGAGTGGAACAAGTTGTTCCCATCCAGGGAAAGATTTATGAGAACTAGGAGGTCTGTTAGTACTTCAGCATGTTTTTCTCAGTTCTGCTCTGATGACTGAGTAATGTCCAAGCCCATGTGTTTTCACTAACATAACCAACCATTATGGGCCCCTCTCTAATGCACAGCATTGTGGGATGTTAGAGATGGGCAGGGAGGGAGTACAAAGTGCAGGAGGCCCACAAAGGAATACAGTTACCTAGTGAGATGCTGCATATGAAATAATAAGTTGTCCTGAGCAGCCCAGATGCCTCAACATGATGGCCTGGCTATACTGCTTCTGGATCCTGTGCTTTGAATTGTAAAGATGTTATCTAGTGCTAGCTGCTGGCCAGAGCTACCCAAAAACTTGATTTTAGTTCTCTTGAGGGCTGAGTTCAGCCACCTCCAAACTGTGCAATACTCTGAGTGTTTGGGATGCTGTAGCTAGAGACAGTCAACTTCTCTATTCTTGAATGAAACTGAGGGAAGGAAAGGCTTTATTTTTAATAATGTTTTAGCAAACTTAAATGCATTTGGGAACATGACAGCTTTCCAGATAAAAGTTTTCTCAGGAAAATTGCTCAGACCCAGGCTGGAAGGCCTGAACCCGGGGAGGAAGACCCTCGCAAGCCTGCGTCCAGGCACTCCCCCGTGATGACAAAAGCCCCAGTGTCCAGCTGCTCTTTATATCCCACAACCCAGGTGAGTAACCCAGCCACCAAGGTACTAAATGTTCTGGCATAACCTCCCTCTTCCAGTAAGAAACCTTTAAGATACCTTGGTCTCCTGCTGCTTTGGATAGGGAAACTTTCTGACACTGTCAAGAAACCTGTTTCCCACACAGCTCTGTTGATGAGATGTCCAGTGAACACGTTATATTGAAAAGTTGTATGACTAAACAGGTCATTAAGACATGTACTTAAAAAAAATCCTTACAGGACTGTACAGTCCTTACAGGACTGTACTGAGAGAACCTTGCTGCCTTCATAGCCTAGAGGCATCTAAAGGACAGAAGAAGGGCAGGAGAAGACAGAGTAGGACATCAAGGATGTAAGAATTGCCTTCTCTCTCCCCTGCTAAAATCATATATTTAAACCAACTAGGAAAAATCTAGCAGTGGCTTGGTGGGAAGAAGTGCTAAGACAGTCCATGCATTTCTCACTTTCTCAGATCAGCAGCATGTACTTGCTAACACTTTCACAAGGTGTTACCCAATTATAAGAGTAGGCATTCTTACCCACTGAAATGAGAAACGTTCCAGAAAGTTTTTTCTTACCTTCTTCCATATAGCTCCATAGCTTGCTAATTATACCTTATACAGCCATGGAGGGTGGAAGCAAAATGCATAAAGCTCATTACTGTCTCTCCTTTTGGCCACCGAACTCAGAAGTAACTGATCAGTGTTAGAAGATAATAGTTAGGAGCAGGCTCTCCCACTCTGTCTTTTGAGAAACACCTGTTAAAGGAACTATTGAAGTCTGTATATTAACAATTGTAAAAGACAGCTTTTCAACAATGATTAGAATCATGAGAAAGAGGTAAAGTAAAATGTCAGAGCTCTAAACACAAAGTCAGACTGCCCCCTCTCATTTTCTCAAGCCCTTATCTCCCCAGATAGGGACCCCTGAAAGTCCTTGCCCTAAATCACTTTCAGGCAGTAATTTTAGCAAGGCTCTATATGAAATTAGAAAATGCCACAGTACTTGCAGGGAAAGATTAACAACTTTGATTTTATACCAAGTCATGTAAGACAGAAAGCAAGCATTACTAAAAATGAGGCAAAGTAATGGGACTCTAGAAAAAATGTGGAAACTGGTAAGTACTAGTTTATGCGCATACTAAAATGTTCACATGCTTTTTCAGCTGTTGCTTATGAAATCTTCATCTGCAAAAGCAGGAGCTCTCCCTCTCCCCTAGAAGTCAAAAAACAAAAAAAACCCACCTTATTTCCTGAATGTAGCTATGGAGGTAGTAATGCTTATCCAGTTCAGCTAATGGCATATACTCTAATTATCCAATCTCTCCTTCAAATTCAATGCTCAAAGTTATAGACAGATTAGCGAACTAGTGAGAAGTCAGCCAATTGAATTTCAGTAACTTTTTCTTTCTATAGGATAGGATGAGATATGGTAGAAAAATTTGTAAACACACTTGGATTTCAATATAGAAAGAATGAGAAATCAGCAGATAATGTTTTAGACACACCAGTATCTTCTTTCTTTATGTTTAGAAGGATATTTTATACGGATCTTTAGCCTAGAACTGTGATGCAGCAAACCGCCATCGTTTGCACAAGGACTCTTCACCTGTTTTTGAGTTCAATTCAATTTCTTTCTCCTCCATAGCGGAGTAGATGGAAATTCGAATTTTTCTACTGTGAGCATGATTTGAGGTATCCATACATTCTGGGAATGTACATATATATGCATGTTTGTGTGTGGAGGGGGATCCTCTGTATGTGTGTGTATATACACATATATATATATTTGTGTATGTGTGTGTGTGTGTGTGTGTGTGTGCATATATGCACTTTCTTGTATTCAGATGGATGCAAACTGAAGAAGTTGATAAGTTAGGGCATTATATAATTGAGTAAGTTTTGCTTTCTGTTGCTAAGCTACCACAAGAACAGCTCGAGCCTGTTCCCATTCACGTTAATGGGCAGCTACTTGCGGATCCACAGATCCGCATGGTGCACGATCAAGCCCTGGTTGCTCAAGCTGCTGCTGTGGTCCTTGGTTCCAGAACAGCCTGTTTAACCCCTATATACCTGGACTGCTGGCCTGCCTCTTGGGCAGTCTTCATGCAAGGACTTGCTAGTTTGCTTGTTTCTGAAGGAAGTGATAATAATCGTGCTAACGGGAAACATTCTCGGGGTCCGGATGCTGCAGTGATGGCAATGCAATGCAGCTTAAAAAACTGGTAACTGTGAACTCCAGGCAGAATACAGCTAGTAACACAGCACTGGGATCATTCAAGAAACTATTTAGCATTTCTAAAGTTCCTGGAGAACATAAAAAAATCTGTGACTGAAAGATAACTTTTTACTTGAGCTCAACTTCAGCAAGTTTCTGTAAACAGGTTATGGAGAATACGAAAGCCACCACAAAATCACTAATAAGACACCTTCTCAGCATCAGAGTTCAGCGAATATAATACAACACTCACAGCCTGGATGGATTTTAGCCTAATTCCAGTTATGGTACTCTACCCAAATCTAAGAAGTGCACTGCACACGGATAATGTCAAATTCTACAATGCTCCTCACTAGGAGTGAGGCCAGATTATGTGGCCTTAATTGAATGTGCAGTGTCCCTTCAGACCCTCTCTGCCAACAATGAAGTATTTTGAGTAAGATGACTAGGCAGCTGAGACATCTTTTCATTGCATGGACCACATCTGGATCTGCGAAACAATGCTTTACATTATGAGGCAGTGGTTTAGGGAATAAAGTCAGGCTACAGGGATACTACTGCCTTGAAACTATTATGCCTGCAAGATTTTCTTTTTTTTGATTTTATTTATTGATGACTGCACAGAATTTCACACTTAGCAACAAAAGGGTTCAGGAAAATCAGGGCTGCCAGATCACCCCATTTGTTTTTGTGCCATGATGAGAAGCATTGGAATCAGTCATTTAACCACCACCATCCTCAGTCCTGGCAACTGCATTTGTCAAAATCAAAAAAATAACATCATAAGATGAGGCAGTTGCAAGACTAATTTTTATAAAACATGCATATAAATTACTTCCTTTAATCTGAAAAGATGCAAAGGCGAGCTGTTCATCACAGTCCTCAGCAGATGAGATGATAAAACACAGCACATACTTTGCTTCATGTATTTGTTTCTTGCCTTAGCCTGACTGGTTCCCTCACACTGACACTTGCAGTGCCAAGACAGACACAGTCACTATTCCATGGCAGTAATCTATAAACGCTACCTTCTACATGCATCAAAAAAAAAAAAAAGAGTTGCTAAGGCTCAGGACACAGCACCAGTTGTGATTGTTTCTATTTACATAAACGCCAAGATCCCCATTTCCACAGTTTTCTGCCTCAGTAACTGTTCCCAGTCTAAATAAAAGACTAACATTAATCTTCCAAGCATCCATCCTCCTTCCACTCAAGAAAATCTTGTGCTGCAGATGGTACAAATGTCCTGGCATATGCAAAAGGCAGTGTATTCATCTCTGAAAGACTGCCAAAGGCAGCGGAGAGTTCATGCCTAAGGCGGACCGGCAGAGCTCTGTGGAAGACCTTGCCCATTTATAGTGTGCCTGACCTTAGACAAGTCTATCAGTTCTCCACTTCCATGGATGCTGGGCATTCTTGTCTTTGTACTTTGTTGCCTGGACAACGTTAAGAATCAAGGCCAGGAAGACTGCCTGAAGATAAGTGTACAGGTGGAGATATAGGAACATAGCCTGCTACAGACTTCAGCCTGATGCAGGCTTCACTTTTTTAAAGTGCTTTGGAACAATTTTCCTGAACAAAGAAATGTTCAGAAACTGCTATCAGGTTAACATCACAATTACCATTTCATTTTAATTTGTCAGTAGCTAACTCCTTCAAACGTTTAGGTCTTTTAAGTACAACTAACCAACAATTTTCTGTGAGACACTGAAGACAGAGTTAGCCAGAATAATCGGAGCACTGGTTAGCTGACACATTGCTCAGCCATATGAAAACCTATGGAAGCTCCCTATGGCTGCTCATCTACAGCAAAAGGCACAAGTTAATTTAAAAATATGAGATACCCCCAAAAGCCTTATCCATAACCCTTTGCAAGCCTCTGTACTGCAAACACTGCAAATTTTATTTTTGCTTCAGATATTCACACCTGAATGCAGACAGAACTAAAGCATATTACAGTTTATAAGACCAATTCAAAATCAGAATCTTCTAGCGAGAAGGAAGGATCCAAATCACTGAGTCCTTCTCCCTTTGACATTTCTTCCCCGGTACCGCCTTCACAGGGAGAAACTTTGAGACCAGTATATTGTGGGTGAGAATTTTGTTCTTGGCTTCCATGGAGCTGAGTCTCATGATGTTCAGGAATAGGCAGTACAGAACAAGCACTGATACCACAAGAGACAGGAAAAATAAGAGCAAAGGCTTCCTAGTAACCCTTTCCTCCCTTTTCACATAGATGTGTCCCTTGAGCTCATGTCTATTTCTTAGCAATGTTAAAGAGCAACTTCAAATAAAATCTTATAGTGGGCAAAACGGTAAGATTCAGCCATGTGTGTAAAAGACTAGGAGGAAAAAAACAAAAGATTTGGTGACAAAATCTAAGTTTTTGGGGGGAGGAGATAATGATATGGAAAAAGAATAGAACAATAAATGTGTACTTGTGAAAAATGACACAGAGGAAACAAATGGATGCAATTAAGAAAGTAGACATAGTGAGAGTATAGTCTGCAGCTCCCTTCTCTTATTGTGATTATGTTCAGAGAAGCCAATGCTTTGAACTAAGAATTCTTTCAGTAAAACAGGTATGTGATTTTAGGACATTATAGTGATTGCAGAACTAATACACTGGCTCACCTATGGAGCCTTCGTGGCTGCTGTTGTCACTAATCATTGTTTATGCTCACAGAAAAACTCAGAGGGATGAGGAAGGGCATCTCCCTCTCTTCCCAACCCTGATTTTTGCTCATTTTGTTATACTGGGAAGCTCAGTTCAAGTTCATTCTTCAGCATTTCTGTGAGACTGATACCAAAAGAAATCTTCATGTTTATGTTTGTGGAAAACTTCCAACTACCAAAATGTAAATATACCTTAAAATAACATTCCCTCTACTACAAAAGAAGCTAAAGAATATCCCATTCAAATCTCTTGCAAAGGATTGATTTGAGGAGCATAGTGACAAAACTCTGCGTGCTTGCTCTCTGAACAAGAATGAATTTGCTATGATAAGTGAATATGTACTTGGGCACAATGTTTTTATTATTTTAGAACAGGAGGAACAACACCTCCTCTTTGGTTAAATTTGATATGAAAAAGTTTTTAGTAATGCAGGTAAGACGACATCCCTTTTTTTTTTTTTGTTTTCTGTTCTTCAGCTAAATTAAACTTCTATATTCACCAGAATTCTGTAGGCTGTATATTTGGTTGCATTTCAGAGTATGCTGTATTCCTGGTTAGTGTGTTTTAAGCAGAAGCAAAAGGTTTCTCCAATTAAAAATGATATTTGAACAGAGAGACAATAACAGAATAGCCACCGTATGGGCAACATAATGCTTTTAATACAGTTACAGTACTTAGCATAAACAATATTATTGAGTGATAACAAATAAATTCACTTTAATTGCGATCACAGATAAAACCACTCTTCTGTCAAACTAAACCTTTGAAAATGAGTCCATTAGCCATTTTAAAATACAGCCTGTGAAGTTCATGTTCCAGATGGCCCAAAAATAACCACCAAAATCTTTCGGCTGATCCTGACCTAACAAGACACTATATATGATCTGCAAGCCTGACATATCATGGATGAAGCAAATAGTGTTGGGGAAGGCAGAGAGGGAGGAGGTGTTGACAAAATAGGGAATATTCCCTTAGCTTTATATATCTGGTTATGGTTAGGTGGCCAAAATACAGGGTTAACTATCCTGGGCTGCTTCATTGTATCAGGAAAACAAGAATGAATTTTTCTGCTTTCTGGAGGAAATAAAATGAGGTTCTTGTTCTTAATTGCCCTCTCCAGAATCCCACTATCAGCTTAATCTAACACCCTAGAGCTCAACAGCACAAACACTCTCCTAAGACTTATAATAATCATCACTAACAAAGATCATTTCAGCTTATTAAAGATGCTAGTGGTGGATATTAGTGAGTTTTAGGCAAATGGGTTGGTTATGGCATCACATTCTCTCACTTTGCATTACTTCAGAAAAGCATAACAAATCCCCAACAAAAAAATTTTTTTTCTTTCCCCCCGAATAACTGAAAACATCAAATGAAGGTACCATTATTATTAAAAGAAATTCTAGAGATGTGACTATGGAAGGCAACTGGAAGAGCTTATTGTGTGCAGTCTGCACAAATTTTCCATTCTCATTAATGAGCCAACATTTTATGAGCTGTTCGGTTCAGTTGCCACACCCGTATTTCAAACAAGAAAAAGAGAAAAAGAGAGAGAGAGAGGAGTCAGGTATTTATTTCTCACAAAAATACAAGAAAAGGAAGGACAGGGTTAACAGATCTAACCTCTTACCATGATAGACAGTGTAGCAAACGCTGCTGCTTAGACTATGAAATACACCCAAAAGGCTAGAAAGAAAGGTAAGTGGCAAGAAACATACACAGATAAGATGGGACAGCTGTTTTTTAGAGTCACGGTATAGAGTGATCACCAGTGCTAAAGAATCACTGATGACTAGTGTCTAGATACAGAAGACAGACTTTACCCTATGCCCCTGCTATATTTCTTCCATAAGCCCGCACCAGACGGTAGCCAGCACACAATGGTTCAAAAGCCAGACCTCAAACAGATTCGACTTGAACAGGGTAATGGTTCTGTTATTTCGAAGAGAGAGACTGTGTCTTTCCAGGGTCTAAGAATAAAAAAGGCAGCTGAACGGGAAAATGCACTTCTTTCAAACAAAACAACCATCCCAACCACTTCCTAGAAGAGACTACGACGAGGGAAATAAATTAGGAAATGAACAAAAGTAGACAGGGAGAGATACTACATTTTGTAGGTTCTGAATAGCAGTTTGGAGAGTATTTAAAAGTCTTGCTCTTACGTTTAGAGAAAAGCATGGGTAAAGAACTGTCATGAAGGAAATATTTTAAACAGTCATGTTGAGGAGAGCAGTGGGGACGGAGATGAGAAAGAGAAACAATCCCCTGAGAAACCGTGCAGGGAAGTAAAGAGGTCTTAAAAATAAAAATAGAGTCCCCACAACTCCACATCAAAAGGAAAAGAAGAGTAGGGAAGACGTTAGCTGTAAACAACTCCTTGCAGGGAGCCAGGGCTTCACAAAGATTCATCTTTCTACAGGCATAGGATAAGAAGCAAGCTGAAAAACTCAAGCATAGTAAACTGCTAGATTAGAAAGTATTTATTCATGTGTCTGCTCTGAAGGGAAAAAGGGATCACATAGCAAACAAAGACAAAGCACCAGACCACAAATATTTTGGAATACATAAAGCCAGCAATGTAACATCCATTTCTCATCATGAAGTCCAGATAATTTAGTAAGAATACGAAAGCCTTACCACAGAAACTGAGAGAAATTTTACAATATAGCAGAAAGAGAAACAGAATTTGATCTGGTCAAGTCAGCAGTTTTCTGTTTGGACTTGCTTGAGGAGTCAAACGAGCATGTTTTAACAAGATTGGATATTTAAACACATCAGTGCAGGAGATGACAGCGTGGGCTAAGAGGACAAAAACATTATAGTGGAGTGGGGGGAAAAGTTAAGTGAACAGAGGGCTCAGAGCTGACAAAGGTGAACAACAAGATGTCCATGGGATCGGCACTTCACAACGACTACTTTGTATACTGATGGCTGGAAAGGAAAGAACAATTTGAGAAAATTTGCTGATGAATCATGTTTATATCTTAGCAAAAAATAAGACAATCCCTCCTTGCTAATGGACACCCTACAAAACCCCACAATGCTGCCAAGCCCCTCTCCTAAACATACGATTTATGAGACTTTCAGACTGAGGAGGAATATAAGCATAATGGAAAAAATTCAAAAAAAATCTCTTTTTCAGGTAAAAGATTTCTTTAAATGCTCTTAAATGGTATTCAGAAGAAGGCAGAGACTGAAGAGTGGAACAGTTACAAAAGATTGCTGGAATTAATACAGAAATTGTCTTTTGTTCCCTTGCGTGCAGCGTTCCGGGGAAATAAACTTCCTCCCAGGACACTACTGAGCAAGACAGTACATACCAGGCTCCCATTTCTCATGCTGTGAACAATAAACTAGACAGCAAACAGATAGCCAATAGTCAAATGGGCAGTGCTGTGTTTTGAAAAGCTTTTATGCCATCATTAGATTTACCACAGTCATTTAAAAAAAGACAGCCACAAAGGTACTTATAAAAGTACTCAAAAGTACTGAAAAAACAGAAAGAAGAGAACAGCATGCCAAAACAGGCATAAAGCCCCCACGTTATTTGTCGTAAGAACAAGAGAAGCGAGCAGGTTTCCTTTGTGAGGCATTACCAACTTTTCCTGCGGCAGTCAGTCCTGTTTCTCCCCTCATAAAAGTAGGAACGTCACAGTGAAAAGAACAGCAGTGGAATTTAAAGTCTAGCAGAGAGAACACTGCTTCCAGCTATTCACATTCATAATCTGTAAAACTTATGGCCTGAAAAGATAATGTTGAAATTAACAATTCATTCTTAAATTGAGTTAGGTTTTTAGGCCCCATATAACAACTTTTTGCTTTTGAAGGTTAAAGTATAGATAATCAAAATCATACACAAAGGTGTTACATTAACAAAAGTTTTTGGATTTTTTTCCTTCAATCATAAGGATTAGTCTTTGGCAGAAACAACACTAACCGTGGGGAAATTTTTGCCTTTTTCTGGCAGGCCTTCTTGTATTTTTTTGATCATGGCCTCACAATCCCACATTTGACCACCAAAAAAAAAAAAAGAAGAAGAAGAAGAAGGCATGCAAAGCTATGGAACCAATGCAGTTCACAGTTAAAAGCTATCATGCACATGCTTCCACAGCACCATAAATGGAGAGTTGAATATACACTTTTACATAGAACATTTGCAAGCTACATTTGCTAAATCAGTCAAAGCTGTTGACTTTTGAATCCATATAGCTCTGAAGTAAGAAATGAATTCAGCCGGTTGACAAAAACATGAAGTGATCTGTTAGCTCCACATAGCATATTGGTGCTAAATTTTAACCAAATGTTAGGTCACAATATAAAAATTATAACCTAAAGCCTGTGGATCAGAGCTGCCAAATATAAATCAATAAATCAAAAGCTTTAGTTTAGATTCAAGCACTCTTTATATGCCCATAGTGAGTATAGGTACTATTTCTGCTGCTTTTCTGCTTAAACACTCCTATTCAATGGGGACAGGAGGAAGTCTGTGACTCAGGGCCCAGTTTTACTGGAAGAACATGATGATGAAACTGTAGCTATGCTATCAACTTAGTCTGAAGGCAAGAGAGCTTGTAAGGCTACTAAGGCTTGGAAGAGGTGAAAGTGTGGGCAAAGAAAGAACACAAAGCTAAGAGGGTCAATCTGAGTTTTCAAATAAAGAAATAGAATCAAAGACTCAAAAAAAAAAGGCAGCAATGTGACAAAATTTAAAAACTAAGACAAAAAACAGAGAGGAAGAAATGGCAGCTCAGAAAAATTGGGCATTGTCCCATTCCGAGGAGCTATGGAGTTTGACTCTTCCACATCTGGCTGGAAAGTGTGCTGCTAGCAAGGATGCATTGTGAGGCAGTACCAGAGAGAGCAAACGTACTAACTTTTGCCAAAAATCATGTTAGTCCCAGCCCATGACTGTGTATCTTAGAAACAGATAACTGCTGTGTACTCCAAATGATGTGTGTGCTGATCCTGTCTACGCACAACAGAAGATGCCTTTAGAGAAGCGACCTAAGGTGGAGTGCTACAGCACAGGAAGGAGGAAGCTGTGATTAGAATTAAGAAATTAAATCTGATAAATATATTAAATAGAGCTTTCTTAGTGAGGTCTCTTTTGCATTCTCTTCTTGACTTTATTTAAGTGCTTTATACAAACAGAACTATATTGGTGCAAGCTTGCAAAAGCCACTGTTTGGCCTGGTGCTAGGATACCCCTGCACAAGGTGAAACATTTAGCTACTGGTTTTACTCCAGCTGATGCTTACAAAATAGAACTGGGTTCACTATTATCAAGATAGTACCACGTCTCCCTTTTATTCCTCTCCAAAGTTAGATGGTAATTATAAAAAATTCACTGAGGAAAAAAAAAAACTATGCATCTAAGTGAGTCATGCAGTTCCTGGAATGAAAAAGGTGTTATTCATCAAAAGCTCAGACTTTTCTAATTTTCCTGATGGCTGAATATTGACTGATTAGAAGCTGAGGGAGAGAGCTATCAATTATCAGCTTTTAGACCACTCTTACATAAATCTTCCCCATAAACATAGTATGGAACGTCATCTCAGTATCTTCTTTCTGCTCAAGACAATGCTGACTTGCTTCATGGGTGGCTTATGTATCCAAAGTTGCTTTTTCTGGGAATAAAAAAGTAAGAGCACTCAGAGATGTGCATAGTATGCAAAATGCTCTAGTTACAGCAGGATATTTTTTAACTCATCTGTGAAGCAACAATGAAATTCAAATATAACTGGCCTAACAAACCTCTGCAGATCTGGAGACCTGCCAATGAAATAAGGCAGAAAAAGCAAAACTTGCAGGCCTTAAGAATGCAAGG
This sequence comes from Struthio camelus, assembly GCF_040807025.1. NCBI lineage: Eukaryota > Metazoa > Chordata > Aves > Struthioniformes > Struthionidae > Struthio > Struthio camelus. The sequence goes on from NC_090942.1 coordinate 101,699,541, forward strand.
CTTGGGGGGAAGATATACCTTTCTCCTCTTTTGGATCAACACCCGAAGGAAGACATTTCCATTCAAGGCTCAGTATCCCAGTAAGACAAAGTCATGACCTCCTTAAAGAGTTACATCAGCCTTTGACCATCCGTCTTGCACCGAAAGTTGCACCCACAGAGTATCTTTGTGAAACCCTTGACATTGAGGGGACTCTCTGTCTACAAGAACCCAAGAAAAAGTACTATGTAGTTTGACAACTCATTAAAAGAAAATGGCCCACTCCTTTTTGTCTAACACCTCTTTAAATTGGGAGTGATCAGTCCTTTCAGATCTTTCATTTGTTGGGAGTAGAGTTTGATTGTTTCTCTGTCTTCTAGGCAAAGAAATGCTGCAACTGCTGTGGTTAACCACTGTCTCAAGCTGGCTAATTTTAGGCAAGCTAAAAGAACAGGGCAGTTCCACGTAAGTAAGCAAAGAAACTAGGAGCCCTTCTCTGGAGCAAACTTTTCACTGTTTTTGGTCTGTAGACCTCTTTGGTTAAAGCAAGCCCTCAGGAATTGCATTTCTTCTGGTGGCCTGCCACCAGCATGCTGCTATCCTTAGCACACTTTTCTCAGATGAACCCCTCTGTAAGTCCTTTAGTGAGAAGCACCAGCAAGCTATTTTTCCGACAGACCAGACCCAATTGCTCTCCCAGGTCCTTAAGCAGCCCATTCACTCTGCTACAGCATTCAAGCTTATCAATTTTTAAGGCAAATGTACAAGAAAGTTTCTCAGTTTTAATCAGCCCTAGCCATGGTCATAGCTCTTCTCATTATAACATGCTTCATATACAGAAATCTTGAAAACTGTGGAACTTCTTCATAAATAAGATGCCTAGTTTCTGCTCATCAGAAGCTCCCTGTTCGGTCTGTATTATGATCGGATTCTTGTGGGGTAGAAAACAGCACCTCACAAAAAGAGTATCTGGAGATGGAAGCTTTACCGTTGGCTCTGAAGTTATAGCCCAGTTTTCAGGGCTAAAATACTAAATAACTCCAATATACATGAGACTGACCTGGGTTATCAGTTCTATCTGCGGATTGTTTAGAAGTAGATGGCATCCTGAGAGACTCTCTTTGAACATGCAAGGATTATGGAATTTCATTCAAACCAAGATTTAGACCAAGTATACGTTTTGATTGCAAACTCTTATTTTAGTTACTAACAGAATTTTGAACATAATGAACTTACCTATAGTAGCTAATATTCTTGTTTTCCTTGTTGTTAGAGTACTTTGTTAAGAACTAATCAAGCCATACTTCTTTCAGTAAGCAGTTTAAGTTCTCAGCCTGGAAGAACAGTAGGCAGGCAACTTATATCTCTGGCTAGCCGTTCCCCAACTGTTTTTCACAATTAAAAAAAAAATCTGCAAAAGAAAATACCATACAACTAGTGAATTTTGACCCTTTGATCCCTTCCTTTACAAACCTGAGATAAGGTCAAACTACAGATACATTTGACTCAATCTTCTTGAGTGACTGCTTACCAAGAAAGAAAAAAAAAAGACAATTTTTAAAGAGAACAGTATTATTCAAGCCTTCAAATATTTGATTGCAGTCATATTTTTTTTGAGATGACAGATAACAGAAAAAAATGCATTTTTTTCCTTTATTCATGCAGCTCCTTAAATTTTCAACTAATCACATTAAAATTGTATATAATCATTGCAGCTCCTTAGCAGCATCACCAATTACCTCTTCATTCAGCAGATAAATTCTTCCTTGGGATGGTCTTTCATATTCTTTGATGCTTGTTCAAAGTGTGCTCCTCTCACACATTTTCAGCACTATCAGTGACGTAGTAACTAGTAACAGACACCATCAGTCACAGAAACACAACCAGCTTGTCGTTTTAATCCTTTCACATGGTTTCAGTTTTCATGCCAAGGAGCCAGGGCGCCAAAATGAGAAATACTGAAAAAGTAGTAATTATTAAAAGAACCGAGGGTTCTCTATTTCCTTCTCTTAAAATAACATGATGCAGACAATTTAGATCCTCATTTAGTAGTAAAGAATAAACTATTTTTACTGGCAGTAATCTCACAAATCTGTACTAAAGTGACACTTACAGCCTTTCAATAATTTCAGACTTTCATAAACATTGTTAGCTTATGAAAAAAACAGTGTTTAAAAATGACCACAGCAGATTTGACCTCAGGCCTTTCATTGCCAATACTGCATCAGAATCGTCTGCTGAAGTAAATAAGGAAAACATAAGACTCTGAAACACATGGAAAAGAAGTTTCAAACTCAAAAAAAAAATTTTCCCTGTATTTCTTGTTTGTGCGATATCTGCTTCTCCTTGTTTTGTCTGATAAGGGAAGTTGCTTGCTCAGTTATTCTTACCTGATTTCTTAGTCTTGTCTAATTCAAACCACATAGAATTCAATCACTTTGATGTTTATGTCAAATCTGTTCATCTAGATGGTCAGTATACCATGGTTATCTTTTGAAAATATCTTTTCTTGGCAGTAATGAGAACTGAACTCCAGAGCTGACCCCAAATCAGTACTGTTTCTTACTTTTCTCAAAAGCAGGTGAGAGAGGGAACCTTTGATCATTTAAAAAAGGACTAAGCAAGCCCCTGTTGTCACCTTCATACAGCCAGAATAACAATTCACCCACTTCTGCATTTCCAAATGTTTAGTTAGTACATCTCCAACTATTTCTTAGTGTTTTCTATTGGTAACCTTCATACACTTACACACCCATACCTCTACCTTCAAAAAAACACTTCTGCTCTCTTAACACCTTGCACACTGAGAAAGATATTGGCCACTCACGAGCAATCTGCAGCTTTGGTAAGACAGCTAGCAGATATTACCTGTTCATACTAAATTTTGTGTTGTTTGCTTTGACACCTTCCTAGTGAAATTTCTAACTGGCTTGAGAGACTTCTTTGCTGTCCTCTACCTCAAGAAGAAATTTTAATTTCTCTGTTACATTTTGTTCCATGGCAGGAAGAATGAGCAGCAAGAAAACAGAAGCATTATAGCTCATGCATTTTTACTTGTGAAGCTGAAGAGCCTTTCTACTGAACAGAGTTGGGCCTGATACTGAAAGGTGCTGAATTTCACCTAAGAAATATTGATTTCTATATTTCACAGGAAAATAAATATGTTTCAGATTGCTTTTTATACAATAAAATTAAGACTGTCAGAAACTAAGTTAACATACAATCTACTGCATTGTGAAATAGTTTTCTGAAGGAAAAGAGAGAAATACATTGTCTGTGGAAATACACTACCTGAAAGCAAAAACGGACAATAAGACTAGAGAGATTTATTGCACTCTGAATATCGAATAGACTGCATGACCTAATAGGGGAGTTTCATTACCATACCTATGATTCAGTGCTTCAAACTTCTTCACAATAGACTCCTCCAGCACTTCAGTGTTGCAGGCTGCAGTCAGTGTGACAAGTAGCTTTGCAGGCGTTGGCGTACCAAATGCTATATGCTATAACATATATATTTTGCCTTTAAACACATCCTTTTAGTATGTGCTGCCTTCAGAAAAAGGGTAATGCAATGTTCCTTTCAGACAGACAGCAAGAAACTACCCTTGAGATGCTCCTCAAATATGACTGGAGTCCTTGGAGGCCACAGAAGTACTCTCATAGTAAAGATTGTTCTCCTGGGAAATATGGTCATTTTCAATGGCCCCAGAAATGCCCTGCCAGCTCCTGCTGTGTCTTATGCAGGGAGATTATGTTTCTAATTTATAGTGGTTTTACAGTGATTCTTCAACAGACAACTTCCTTCTCACCCAGCACATTTGTGTGTCTGTGCCTGAACTCAGCTTCCAAATGTGTGTTATTTGTTGTTACAGGATTGTTGACCAGATACAGTGCAAAAAATTGAGCGACTGGAAAACTAAATGACCTATTCACTAGTATTTACTTGTGTATCTTATTTGAGCTGCTTCACATATCAAGAAATCGTACAGTTTCAAGTCAGAGAAGACAAAGCAAGCTAAATGCCAGAGAATTTATTATCAGAAGAGGACAAAATGTTTTAGGACCATAATCCCCGTGGTTTCCAGTCACTGGCCTTTAGATTTTAAGATTCCCCAACTGAATTTGGGCACCAAAATGTTGATGATTATCCGAAGTTATGAGCTTGCACCTTTATTATTTCCTCTGCAGACACCTTGAATTTGATTGATTTAACTGTGCAGACCTCCCAGCCGTGACAATTGCCTGTTCCACTGTCACCCATCTAATAACAGTCATATATTTAACTGCATCCGCTAGCTGCCTCATAGTGGTGGATTTCTAATAACTGATTTGGCCTGGATTTAAGCAAGACATCAGACATCAAAGGTTCTATGCTCTAATAACAGTCCCTTAAGCTATCTACCTTCTTTGCCTTTTAAGTTGTTTACTAATCAAGATAAATGAGTTTGCCCAGCCAGACAATGACAATAGTTGGCAGATACATTGCTCATGTAGCTGACCTTACTCGATTTTAAAACAAAATAAATCTATGCTGTTTTTTTTTTCTGTATGACTTATTAAATTACTGATACATAACTTGTCTGCCCCAGATTGTCAGGCACTGCTAATGCACTGAGCTGTAGACACTACGTAACCTTAAAAACAAAAAAAGGTTTACATTAAAATTAGAAAGGAAAAGAGACAGGTTCAGATGAGGGGAGAGGGAAAAAAAAAGGCTTGTCTAATTATCTTCTGGGAAACCAACATGCTCTCGACTGCCATGATTTTAAAAATAACTCTGGATCAGGAAAGACAGATGTGACACATTAAAGGAGTTCATTCAAAAGGTGGAGTCACGGTGCTTCAGAAATATTTGTGTCCAAGGAGTCTGTGCTGAGTCTCCATAACTGAAAGCACTCGGAAACTTCCTCTGAAGGTATTACATTTATTGTTGATTTGAGAAAGATCGATAAGAATTGTTAGTTTGAGGTTAAAGTTCTCCAGCCGGAAGTATGAATTTAAGAAATACTGGGTATAGAATTCTCTTTGCTGCTTCTTATGAAACAGCCACATGCCAGCATTAGGACCTACAAAAAAAAGACCTTGTTTAGTTATAAGTAACCATTATTCTAATCCTATTTATGGGGACAAACTCTATATTGTTTCCTCTATAGCCTGTAAAAGAACTCCAAAACTATCTCGCATGTTACTTCTAGGTGGGATGAACATACGGTCTATCCTTTTTCACCATACAACTTGGGACTTTCTTTATAGGAGCCCCAAATAAAAAAGGTCAGAAACGACCCGGTCAGGATTCGATCTGTATGAGATGGAGATTTCTTCAGGAAAGACTCTGCAAACTAACAAGCTGAAAAAAGTCTCCTCAAAAAGCCCTTGACAAATATCAACTTCTAGAACACAAAAAGGCACAAAATGGGGGCTTTGCTGCATTCTTCAGAATTTTTTTTCTACATTTCTTAGAGGAAAAAAAAAGAACACCATTGTTCATTGTGTTATAAGATAATGTCTTGTAATAATGAAATTTGTCAGACTAAGAAATAAGACATTTGTTGCTCAGTCTATGAAGTAATTAACTGTCATTCCCTCCTTTTTAGACCAGCTAAGAAATAACAGCTATCCCATTTACGTGGGTGCAATAACTCAGTTTTTTCCTAGCATCTTCTTAAGAGGTGACAAAATGGCATCCAGGGAGAAAGTGAATATGTGAAAAAGTAAAATACGTTATTTTAAACAATTTTACAAATCATGTCCTGCATATATTTGGACAGATCAGCAAGCAGAAAGGATCAATGAAAAGGAGGAATATAATTCCCTCTCTCCATACAACCAGGGGGATATTTCATACTTCAGTATTCAGACTGTTTTTTTCATAAAGTAACCCTTATTTACATACCCATATCTCTGCTCCAGACTTCTCACACTCCCCAGGTATGTTCCATCTCCTGGGAGTTTATTGTGCATGTGGATACTCTGATGCATGAAATCATCTCCATTGTTCTTCACATACTATTAGCAACAAATATTTATAAATAATAATAGCTATTACTACAATAATTTATAAACAACTAGCATATAATAACTAGCAGATAATTTATAAATAACGTGCATATTGGATGGATAAAATGTAAATTGCCATACTAGCCAGAAAAATACTTTAACATGGCCTATAACACCAATCCTATCCCATGATGCTCCCTGCCCTTCCCCCAACCACTTGGAATGTAAACATTAAACAACCCTTAAAACAACCCTTGAAGACTAAGGTAGGTAATATAATAAAACTCTAGTATTTAAAGCGTGGAATCAGGCTGGCTGGATCGGGAGACTGCCAAGATGCCCTGCAGCTTCTCCATTTGCTAATAGCAAAAAAGAGTAATTAATTTGATTTGCCTTCAGCCCAGTTTTGCCTTGTCTGCTTAAATGTGACAGCAGCAACATCTCTACCTATTTTTGCAACATACTTGAGAGGTCTCAGATGCCTGTGCTGAAGGCAACTATAAAAGTTCAAGTTCCCAGTTTTTATAGGACAGTTGGGTAACTTCAGACCTGAGAAAGACAATGAATGATACTGCATGAATGATCAGATGTTGGGGCTCACGCTAACACTGGGAGCTCTAAGCTAAAATCACCAGTTAAATCAGTCTTCATGAGCTCAGTTACAAAGGGACTCAAAAAGCACACGTCAAAAAGGCACCCAATAACTAGAACCTAACTCAAGTTAGAGGGACTGGAGTTCAGAGTGAATGCAGAGAGTTTATATCAAGGCCCAAAACATCATATCAAGAGGTTTTTTCCAAGCATCTCCACCTGTAATGATCAGATTTACCAAGTGACCTGCTATTTAACTAGGCCATTTTAGGCTAGATGAGTTAAAATAAGGGAAAAGTAATTTTTCCAAAACTATGGATTTTTTTAAAATATGAAACTGCATGTTTATAAACAACAACCAGAACTAACTGCAAACTCTTTCTTTTGCTCACCTCTTATCTCTATTCTTTAGGAGAGACCACTAGCAGGAAGTCATCTCCTTTGCCTTCTTTCCGAGGCAACAATTCATCCCAAGAGATGTTATAGTAAATTTAATCAAATACTAATCCAAGAAACTTTCCCAGCAGATATTCTTGCCTTGGCAGATCTTTCCTTCTCTCTGCATTTTCAGAGTTAGAGGTTTCCCCAGACTATTTCTCTGAGATCTCACTAGCCTATATCCTACTAACTGAAGTATCACTTGCTAGATCACTTAGTTACTAATAACATTGCTGTTTACAGCTGGGAGCACAGATCCATGAGCAATTCTAGTATTTTGTCGTATTTGACTAAAGATGCTTTACCCACTCATAACTTCTAATAAAGCTGAATTGTCCTTCCCATTGGCCTACGTTGCGCCCAGTGAGAATCAGTAACATTACTTCAAGTATTTCTGTCTTAGCAGCAAAAAGGAAGAAATGCATACAGTTTCAGCTAAAGTAGGAAACCAGACAGTCCAAATGAAATCAACTAATATATGTCATTTGGATATGTTGACCTGGCCTTAATTTACTTTGTATAACTGCAGATCAAAGTATAGTATCAGCAGAGTTTTAGGGTTTTGCTTACTTGTTTTTGAATCTAAAGCTATCAGGAGATCTGGAAAGCTCTGGTCCTCATTTGTTTTTCTATTTTCACCCTCCTCAACCTTAATATTCTACTAATAGTATCAACCTCAAAAGCTGCCATGTCTCTCAAAAAAAAAAATTAGGATAAACTTGTCAGTATGAATATATACTGAAATATGAGCACTTACTCTCTGAATGGCCCAGCTGACTTTGTAGGAATGGAAACCAGTTGCACAGAACACAGAGAAGACAGATAATGACTGGAAAGCGAGAAAGAGAAACTGAGCCTGCTACTCAAGGCCTGCTCGATAACAACTCACTTGCTGATTAATTAGTAATTTTCTTCCTTTTGGCTAACATACATTTTAAATCAACTTCAGACACAGCTAACTATATTTTCTTAACTGGCATCTAAACTATGCTCTCTTGTTCTGCATCCTTATTTACCTTTAAAATTCTCTGTTGATTGCTTTGTGGCCGCTTTGGTGGGAATTTCAATGTTCTGTTTTTCCAATCCCACAAGAGCCCTTCAACGTTCCATGGATCGTTGCATCCTGGATGCACGCTTTTGAGACTAACTTAATACTTATGGCTTTAGTCCGTTCCTCCATAACTTGGCAACTTAAAGCAAGTAATCTTCACCCATGAAAGTTCTACTGCCTTAAAAAATGGCTGTAAAAGTTAACCTCATGAGCTGAGTTCTGTGGGAAAATGAAATAGGACAAAGACTGGCCTACTGAAAGAGAACAATGCACGAAGAGGAAAAGGAAATAGTTTGTGACATTGCCAAACTGCATTTTATCTTTCTGAAAGACATAGGCTAACAGAATAGCCTGCTTTATTTATAGGATACCTTCGGTAGATTCACTTCTTACATTATGCCAGTGGTGTCTTTTGCACATCAAATAATTCCATCAGGCAGTAAGACTCTGCTTTTGCCAGGTGTAGCACGAACAATATAAATGATATCCTACATATTTCATTCCATTTATTCACTAGCAAGTGAGAACATCATTAGTTCGAGATGCACATTTTTAAACTTAAATCCACTTTTAAGTGAATACAAAAAGATAACGGTGGGCAGCATAAAAAATGACTGTCAAAATGGAGATTACAGAGCAAGAGAGCCCTCTACGCAATTTCCCTTTAGTCTGGAAGTCCTTTTGGTTTGGAAATATGGCATTTGCAAAAGTCAGGGGTAGCGCTCAGAAAGGGATCTCTCCATTTAGTCCTGAGAGCTTGTTAAAAAACAGACAACTCCTGATTACAGTACCGCATTTACTCCCTTCCATCTTTCAACTGTTCTCTCAATAAGCAATTTAAAATTTTATTTTTTGAAATATTCTGACAGAACAGCCAGCAAGTAAGAGAATTCATGATCTTATAACTCCTTTCCCTTCTCCTCTTTATTCTCTCCAAACAGGCCAACATCTCTTGTCCCAGAAGACCATCCATCATGATGGTGACAGTTATTGATTTGAATTAAAATAGCAGAAAGAAGCTGAAAGTATTAAGCTCTATTCTTCCACACTGCAGGTATCAAAATAAACAGTACTGAGAATTTACACTAATGTGATCACGTATTTATGCCTATGTTTGAGGCTACAGCCAAAGCATGAGAGATGCCAACAGAGCACTTCAGCAGTTATAATTAGAACAGAAAACTGATCTGGTGGCAAGGACAACATGTAATAGTCTTGGCACCAGCAATTCACCAGGTGAAAGGATTCCCTATTACAGTAAGAAACTTGATGGGTAGCAATAGCCACTTAATTTGTTTATATAACCAAGCAAGCTGTTTTGGTCCTTTTGTTTTTTCCCCTATTGCTTATTTCACATGTGAAAAGAGAGCAAATTTGGGGGGTTAACATCCAGCTACTCACAATTACAACTTCAAATGCCTGCCAACTTCATAATCTTACTAGCTGGAAAAGAGAAAAAAGCCTCTTACCAAGAACAAGAGACCTAGACACACACAGAGACACATTCAGATAGCAGGAGCAGTCTGCTCCTAAATTGAGTACTCTGTCAAGGACACTCAGTATATATCACAAACAATAATTAAACCTCGACATTCCTATATTGCAGGAGAGCATTTCACCCACAGATTCCAGAGAGGTGAACTGATTCGGAGAGGTTGTGTTTCATCTAAACTTGCATAACCTGCTTTTATCAAATGTTTTTTTGTCCCATTAGAAACGGCACCTTTTAATCTAGCTATGCTGTCCTGCGAGAACTGATGAAATGATGCTTGCAAGGCACAGGGCACACCATTTGGTAAGCATCAGGTACAGAGGAGTATTATTCTAAAGAACACTGTTCCCCTCCCCCCAAAAAACAATTGATTCCTCAACCTATATTGGATCAATTTGTTTTAAATGAGATCCCACAACATTTTAGAACAAGTTGGCTGATAGGCAAGAGATAGATAATCCTGTGCAGTTTATCTTCCTCCTCCCGGAGTTTTGAGGTCTCCCCTTCTATGTGGATGGATAGGCAAAAATTTTCCTGTGTGTTACAGTTTCTCTCCAGGGTCCCTGCAGAAAAATAAAGTGGTTGTCTTTTCCCAATGATTGCCATTTATTATAGTGTAAGTGCTCAGATATTAATTGGCAATTTTACTTACCATGACAATTTTTCCTACTTTCTCTCAAACAATAAAAAGATGATTTAAAACCCATAACAGCTTTGTTCCATCTGTAAATCCATCTGTGTTTTTAGTATGCACCCTTGAAATACTGATGCTTTTGGGGAAAAACACATTACAAACAATTAAGTTTAATATATTGTGTTACAGTTCTGCAATGCAGAACTTCATCATGCCTTGCAAGGTGAAATTCCACTGGATGCCTGTAACAGGTATCCCTCTCGTGTAGGTTGCAATACATTTTTATTATCTGAATGCCTGTTCCTTGTTCTGCTGTGTCATTTCCATAGGTACCTCACGGTAGTAAATGAAATATAGCCATTGCAATAGAAGAGCCATTTGGAAGTCTGACATTTATCCACCTCTTCCAATCACCTGTGGATTTTGCTGTTTCATTGCTAGTTCCTCCTCTGTTTGATTACCTGCCTACACATCGTTTGGGCACTTGAGATTTCAGGGGACTTGACATGACTCTAACTCCTTTTGGGACAATATGCTGAACAACCTTCCCTGTCCCCACTGGCTCAGTGACAGATATTGAGAATGGGTGCCTCTCTTTGATCAAGGCATAAAGGAGAACCAGCTGCTTCTCATGCAGTTCTGAAGTCAAATGAAAGCAACTCCATGCTAGTCAGGACCATTGTCTGAACAAGTGACTCTTGTCCCTAGACAACAGTGTTAGGAAAGAGACTCACCATGTGCAACAATTTTCTGTGCTACCTAGAGAGAGACTTGTCAGAAGAGTTGTATGAAATTAGCAACTGTCACTTACTTACTCAATTTGCACAGAGAAAAATTAAATTGTTTCCATTCATATTTTATGGGATCTGACAAGAGAAACAGGATGCTAATGTTTCCAGCATGCACTGTCTGGGGGTGGACTGCAGCATAAACATCCATCAGTCCTGAAACCAATTACTGCCTTCCTAATGCCCATCACAGCAGGCATCGTTCTCTGTGTATGAACATTTGTTAATCAGACCACTAATCTCTCAGACAAACAAACATCACAGATAAGTTTAGGGAGGCTTTCTTTCTCATGAAGCACAGATTAAAACTTACTCCAACATAAACACATGCTTAATGTGTGTGGTTGCATTTTACCAGCCTGTTGCAATTCACTCACAGCTCCCTTGGAAATTCTCTCTACCTGTCAATTCTCGATATGGTCTGAGTTAATGACTGAAGTGGTAGATTTGGGGAGGGCATACAAACAATTACTCACCAGCAGATGTCCTGTCTTAGGTCTTTCCTTTCAGGGAACGACCTCTGAATCACATGGCAAATAATAGGAGAAAAACAGCATTTCAGAAACCTTATGCAGCAAAGAAACGAGGAACCCACAGACTAGCAGGGATAAAGAACTCAGAATTTCTTGCTATTCTAAGGTGTAATGAAAAACCAGATTTTTCCTGAAGATGTAAATCTTTCCAGGTTTTCCAGAGCTCCACATCTCACTCTCAGCTGACAGAATATAGTTACCTTGGGGTTACATTGAACAGAAGTGGCTATCGATTAGAAAAGTGTTTGCAGATTACGAGCCTTGCAAAAGAGTTACTCAGCAATCTCTCTTAATTGGATATGGTCAGCACTTGAAACTTAATTTCTGTCTCCATTTAAGTGAGTCAATATTGTGGAAACAGCTAGAAAACAGGTTTGGCACAATGACTGCAGTTCTGTTCCCATTTTGTTGGATTAGTCTAGTTACAAGCAGCATGTCTGCCTTTGTTTCAGATCAAATAACCACTGGCTTCATGCTCCGTCAGAAGGTTGTAATGGTATCCATCTAACACTGCATCAGGGCCTCATGGCTTATACAAAGATTACAGAATCACTGAAACACAGAATCACTGAGGTGGAAAGGGACCTCTGGCGTTTATCTATTGCAACCCCCCTTCTCAGAGCAGGGCAGCTACAGCAGGGTGCCCAGGACCACATCCAGTTGGGCTTTGAATATCTGCAAGGATGGAGACTGCACAACTTCTCTGGGCAATACGTTCTAGTGTTTGACCACCCTCACAGTAACAAAGTTTCTTCTTATATTTAAATAGTTCCTATATTTCACTTTGTGACCACTGTCTCTCATCCTGTCACTAGTTACCACTTAGAAGAGTCTGACTCTATCTTCTTTACTCCCTCCAATCAGGTATTTATGCACTTCGATAAGATTCCCCAGAGCCTTCTCTTCTTGAGGCTGAACGATCCTAGCTCTCTCAGTCTCTCCTCATACATCAGATGCTCTGATCCGTTAACCATCTTTGTAGCCCTTCACAGGACTTGATGCAGTATGTCCGTGTCTCTTTTGTAAGGGGGAACCCAGAACTGGATGCTGCACTCCAGATGCGCCTCACCAGTACTGAATAAAGAGGAAGGATCACCTCCCTTGCTCCGCTGGCATTGCTCTTCCTAATGCAGTCCCAGATGCTCTTGGTCTTCTTTGCCACAAGGGCACATTGCTGGCTCATGTTCGATTTTTTTGTCCAACAGGACCCCCAGGGCTTCTTCTGCCAACCTGCTCTCCAGCCTTGTACAGGGGCAAAGGGTTATTCTTCCCCGGGTGCAAGACTCTGCATTTCCCTTTGCTGAACTTCATGAGGTTCCTCCCCGTCCATTTCTCCAGCCCGCTGAGATCCCTCTCAACGGCAGTGCAGCCACCTAGTGTATCAACCTGCTGGTTTTCTGCTGTCTGTAAACAGGCTGATGGTGCACTCTATCCATTGTCCAGGTCACTAATGAAGAGGTTAAACAGTGCTGGACCCAGTATCGACCCCTGGGGGACACCACTAGTGAATGGCCTCCAGTTGGACTTCATGCCACTGACCACAGCCCTCTGAGTCCAGCAGTTCAGCCATTTTTCTGTCTATCTCACTGTTCACTTATCTAGTCCACATTTCATCAGTTAGTCTACTATTCGCAGTGTTGCAGGTCATAAACTCCACAGAAAGTCAGGTTTGATTAAATTTTATTTCTAGTAGTATACAACTACTAAAGCTTACAGCCTCTTACATCAAGAATTAGGCATTGACTGTACCTAAACCTAAAGATGATGACTAGTTACAACGCTCTTGTCAATCCCACTAGTCAGTTCTGAAGGAGACAACATAACATACTGAAAAAGGATCAAGAGCCCTTACACACTTGAGCGAATCTCACTGTGTTTCTCTCCTCAAAGGCTAATATGCTAATGAGACTAAAGAAGAAACACTGAGCACATATTTTCTGAAAAACCACATGACCTTTAATAGGAAAAGAAAAAAGTCTCCTTTTCCTTCTGCTATGCAAATCAGAGGATTCCTGCCTCAAAATACAGCAAATCTCATCCGTAAGGTAACATCTGGAATCTAGGAAATCTGTATGTCAAAGAAGTCATAAGCAAAACATTTCCATCAAGTAACTTTCAATATATAAGTTTATGCAACATTAAATAGAAAGTTATAAAATTTTACAGCATTATCAAAGATATGACAAAGACACTGAATTCAAATTTATGTTTTGGTTTGCTAACGCCCATTTATTTATGTTCAAAGTTTGCCAACCATTTTAATTTTTAGAAACACAGCACCTATTCATGTTTAGAAAAAGCTGAACACACTACCTCATGACAATTCTGCTAGGAAAAACCATATATAGACCTCCTGCACCTACTCAGGAGAAAGACTATAAGATTTCCCAAAAACCAAAATTGTGGGCAGCACCTCCAGGAGCTCAGTTCATACTGACTGCTAGGCTAACAGAGGGAGAGGCACCTCTTCTCTTGTTTAAAAGCGTCACCTATCCTTGCTGCTGAGGCATATACTTCTGCAGGAACATGGAAATCAGTTGACTTTGATCATCTCATTTTGTATCAGAGTGCTGTAACTTTCAGTGCTTTGTTCAGCTTAGTCCCATTCCATGGCTTGAATTACCAAAAGGGGGTCTGTCAGTGGCAAGGGAAGCCAAAGCTCTCCCGAAGCTCAGCCACGACAGGTTCTTGCCTCCCTCCTTTCCCTTGACACTTGTTATCGTTCCATCCACGTTCCCCATCCACACTGATGAAACCCATACATTTCCAAATGTGTCTCCCCTAACTTCCTAAATCATTTCTCCCTGGACAAAGACTTGATTGCACTATTTTTGCTATGCTAGTGTGTACTAAAAGCTTCATGACTTGGTGTCACTAGTGTTTCAGCAATCATTTTTTCATCATGAAGTTATCTTCTGAAGAGTATTAATGACTTCCAAGGGTGGCCTTTTAGCTTTTTTGTCAAAGCAGCATAGTAAACTATTTTCCTTTACTAAATTTATACCAAAAATTAAATGAAAAGGTTATGTTAGATGCTCCTTTTCCTAAACTCCAAGTCTAAAGGTGCAGATATTAGAAAGGCAAGAAGCATGAAAGCAGCACAGCTATTCTTGGGCAAGCATTAATAATTAGGCATTACTCTGGACAAAGGGCAGTGCTTCATCTGAAGATGAAGTATTATCTTCAATATCTTTTTGTGCACTTGGCGGAACATTCCCACTGATTGTGCTTCTAATCTGAAGATAAGTTGGCAGGTTTGCCCTTTTCCAGCTGAAATACAGTCTCTTCTGGGAAACCTTTACCAACACATACCGAGAATTGTTATGTTCTATTAAAGGTTGTTCACTGATATTTGTAGTATCTTAAATACACACCACATTATTACAGGTGAATTCTACATTTGCTTAGAGCAAGATCATACTGAAAATAAAAGCCAGAAAGAAATCCAGAATGACACCTTGCTTAGGAAGCAGACTCACTACTATGCCAGACTATTGCTCAATACTATAAGACTTGCTTCAGTAACAGCACAGTCAGTTGGGAACCAAATAACAGAGCCTAGGAGAAATGTGGAATTCTAGTTGTCACTTAAGATTTGCTGATCCCTAAGAACAAGAAGGCTCCACAGCCATTTTAGATTGCAAAGGTAGAAAATTGAATGACTGACTACCACACCAAAACAATATGCAGAATTACTCTCAAAGATGTCTTTCCCCCAGACGGCAGTGGGAAATGTTTCTTCTCATAGCAGAAGGATTTTTTTTTTCTTTGTAAAAAAAAAGAGAGCTGCTCACATGAATATACAGGATTTCATCGCTTTTATGAAGAGGGAAAATGCATGTTAGCCTCATTTAACAGTTGGAAAATTTACCTTCGCTCAAATTGCTTTATTTCATAAAATCTCCTTACTTGCAATCATAAAAAAAACAAGACCAGAAACTAACGCATTTATTAGATTATCCCTCTAGAGCTGACAGAAGAGTCTACACTCCATTTCAGTCAGAAATCCACTCTGGAACATCTGATGTCAAGACAGTTTAGCTTTTATATTTGTAACTTTTTTAAGGTACCCATTTATGTTTATTGCAATAGCAAAGGCTTGTAATAGCTAATTAAAAAGAAAAGAAAAAGAAGCTTCAAACGCTTTTTAGACTCAGAAGTTAGAGTTCAGTAAAATAATTCTACTAGGTGAATTTGTAGAGAATTTTACAGTACTGTTTAACAGATAACATACTGATTATATCAGACTCTTAAAATTCAGCCAAAAACCCTAAAACAAACAAATACCAAAGGCCAGTCATGATATTATCCATTCTCCCCAAAATATGTATTGCATTTACCTGTGCTTCTTCTAAACCTGTCCGCCATTGCCAGGAAAATAATGATACGATGCTTTCAAATGATTAAGAGGTCCATAACAGTGAATCTGCTGGCATCTGTCATGTGTTCCTAGGCTAAAAGACAGGGGTCAATAAAGTTAAAAACATCTAGAAGTGCTCTGGCATATGTTTATTGAATCACCTTCATGTTAATAACCACATTTAATTAATAAGGCTGGTCAATAGGGTTTTGTCAAACATGTTTTGGCTAACCAGAATCTCCATGGGTGCATTCTGAAGAAAATGTTTATATCCAAGAGAGTCATTTGACCTCACATGAACTTACGTAAACAGATTCAGAACTAGCACCAAGCTGTATCAAATCAGTCCTACTCGGGGCACCTCATCCTCTCTATTTCTCACTGTGGGCCAGAACGCCTTGCTGAACCCCCCCGGAGCGCTCCTGCAGCTCTCCGACCCGGAAAACTGTGCGCTCAGGAAGCCAGTACGCAGAACAGGACAGGACAGCATTTTCAGCAGCAATGTGTTTGGTTTTGCAATCATCTTAAAGCAGGTGTTACACACTCATCCGCAAAATATAAAAAAATCCAATTTAGCCTATTCTTTTTGTGAAAAAGGGACATAACACATTTTGCCTGTTTGCAAGTTTCTCCCTAGTAGATCTTCCATCACAAAAGAATTGATTTTTTTCCTGCAATATTTATGCCAAGAGATACAATTTTTATTACTATTAGTGACCCATCTATAACCTATGGAAACTAGCCAAAACCTTAATTCCTAAGGCTTTAGTATTAGACGTGTGCATAGAGTATAATCAGATTTTAAACAAGAACAATTCTTGTTCTTTAAACAAGAATTAGAATTTGTTACCTTCGAGTATAAGTTTATAATAGTGACAGTTATAAATGAATCTTTAAGGTTAATTAAATGACATGGTGTTGAGTACACTGTTAACTTCAGCTGAATAAGTTTTCTTTTTATAGACTGCCAGTCCTTACTTATCCTCCTCATTTCCTTACATGTCCCTTACATCTGGAAATTTGCACATACCAAATGAACAATCACAAACAGAACAAATATGCACAGATATATATACATATATATTTATATACATAAACAAACAGAAGTGGTTTAACTTCATCTGACACTCCAAGGTCATATGTTTTACTGGATGGGATCTGAGTCCACAGGTGTCCTGAGCATTCCCTCTATCTTAGATCAACAGAGACTTGGACATAAGGAGTCACCTGTATCGTATGCTTTTGAGAATACAAAACACAAAGTTCCAGGTCCAAAAGACACTGATGAAGAAATTAAATGAGACATTCCTTACTTTATGCATTAAATTGAACCAAACACATCTACATGACTGAATTCTAGCTGCTTGACAATTTTAAAAAATAAGAATAACAATAACCTGATTTTGAGGTGCAGAATTTCCTGACAAAATTAGAGAGAGAAATCTTCAGCCTTTGATCTCCTTCCTTCATTTTGGTCACCAGAGAAAAAACAAGGCAAGGAAGAAAGCATGAATAATCAGATAAATTGGCCTTTGTTTTTCTTAGTAGAAAAGAGAAAAATAAACTTAAGAACTTTAAAAAATTCCAAACATTCAAGAAGTAGACCTACAATTTATATGTCAGACAGCTGAAACTGATTTTAAAAAATCAGGTTACACTACTCAAAGCTACAAATCACATGCTCAGTCTAAAATTATTCTTTAATTCACAGCAGTAACAAAAAAAAAAAAGAGATTCCAGGACTGTAATTAAAGAATTAAATATAGGCACTTACATTGACAAACATGAGTCAAAGTCTACAATCCAGTTAAATGTTTTTCATTTTTCCAAAATATATTTTACAATAGCAATATCTACACAGCAATTGAGTCCATGAGAGATGGGCATATAGAGTAAGCACGATTATGTGTCTCTAAAAGCTTACAAAATGCAGAAAATATTTAAAAGATTTTCTAGACAGCTTAAATTGAGGAATTTCGTTTTGATGGTGTAATAGAGAAAGAGAGAGAGGGAGGAAAGGGGAGAGAGAAAAAGGAAGAGAGAGAAAGAAAGAGAGAGGAAAAGTAAGTAATAGATTGTCTTAAAATGTTCAGTAATGTCAGCTATTAATAATAGATGTAGGAAACTAACTCCTCTCCAGTGAACTGTTTTGACCCATTTATTACAGAAGTACAACACGAGCTAAAAAGGTTTAGCTGGGAGCACTGAAGTTCAACTACTAACACGATGTCTGAAAGCAATCTCAATTAACTGGATGAGAAAGCAATTAAAAAAAAGTTGGTAGGAGCCAGGAGGGGCAAGGAGGGACAGCCCTACAAGTGATACAGGCTATGGGCGTTTCAGCTCCCGCTGACGCGCAGTTGCATAGTTTGTGTTGTTATCTACGCCTCTTTCACAAAGCAAAGTTTGCAAGCATGTGTGAATTAAATGACGGGAAAGTTTTCTTTTGGACTTATACAGAGAATAAAACCACCGTCCTGAAATGCACCAACTAATCATTCATTTTCTATTTCAGGCCAAACTTACACTAGACTATGAAAGAGGCCTGGCCCATCAGCATAAATGAGCGAAGGCTGACTGCGGCGCGAAGGCTGAAGGGAATGACTACGAAAGCGGTAGTGCCCTGTCCCTCTCCCGGGGAAGAACCAGACTGCTGGCACTGCTGCTGAGGGCAAACAAGTAGCTCAGAGCAGGGCTTCCGAGCAGGGGAAGCAAAACACCCACGTGACCGGACTACTAAATGGACCAATCTGCCATTTTGCATGCAGCAAGCTAAGAAGAGTTTATGTCACGCTGCCCTTAAGTTTGACTGATCAGGCAGGAAAAAGCTGGACTTCCTCAGTGATTTACCTCCCAGGATCACACTCAAAGGCTGGGAACTGCTAACGTGCACGGCCCCTTTCTTTGTATTTTAACTGAAAACTGTTTTAGTTTCCTTTCTAAAACTAAGAACTGGAAGGACATGTCATCCTGAGTCATCCAAAATCACTGACCAAAGATAAGGAGTATTTCCTTACCTATAGTAAGGAAAGTATGACACTAAAACAACAACCTACACTGCACAGGAGTTTGATTAACAAACATCCTTCAGCCTTCAGCAAACAGTAAAATGTTCCAATTAAAGGTATAGAATAATTCTAAGACAACTAAAAAGGCTTTTCATAGCTCTGGGATTAATGAGATAGGTAGCTTGTCACTACTTGCTCATTATAAAACAAGCTCAGATCAGCACTGACTAAAAGTCATTAACTTCTGGCAGCTGCTCAGTGACATATGGGAAGAATTGGTGGCCTCAGCTCACTTTTAGAGCATCCAACATTTCTCACTTGTCAGTCCCAGCAGAAAGACTACTCAGACACTCTGAATGAGGCTGGAGAACTGCTTTCTGCAGTCTGACTTATTACAGCTCAAGCAATACGGTGCTAACAGATCAGATACTCCTCTGGCTGCTGGGAGATGCCTTCCCCGAGTAGCACATATCAGGTTTCAAATTATGGTAATTTGGTATCTTCTGCCGATCCTGACTTCACCAAGGCAAAGGCCGGGGGGGGGGAACCTCATACCACTGAGGTCACTATCCCCCTTAATAGCCACACTAATACGTACAGCGCACTTACCGTTTAGTCAAGTGTCTTTGCAAACCATGGTTTTTCAGTTCATTTCTCTCTCCCTGCCCCTTTTGAAGAACTGCATAAAATGTCACAGCATTATGTTTTAATCAAAACTGTACCTGCAGTAAAGCTGCAATTTACAGCACTTGGACTTTACCAAATAGTGCTAAAGCACCACTCTTTCAGATTGCTTTTACAGAAGCATGCAGGCAATTGGACAAATTTATAGCAAGTTTTTTTTCAAGTCATAGGAAATACTCAGATTAAAAAAAATAATAATAATTTGAATAGAAAGCTTGTAGCTTGGCCAGTGGCCTGATTCACACCGGCAGTACAATTCTCTCTTCAGAATGAGCAGGAACGCTGTTATACCTGGGATGGGCCATGTGTCAGAATAGGCAACATATGGAGAGAGAGAGAGAAAGAGAAAGACAGAGAGAGAGAGAGGGAGAGAGGGAGAGAGGGAGAGAGGGAGAGAGGGAGAGAGGGAGAGAGGGAGAGAGGGAGAGAGGGAGAGAGGGAGAGAGGGAGAGAGACTATCTTTTGTTAAACCAGGCAATATAGTGGCAGAGAGGAAAATCCAAATCAGGAAAACCAAGTAGCTTTTAAGCATATAGGCCCTTGTTCAAGTAAGCGCTGCGACAACTAAGCTCTTGAAGATCTTTGCAAGAATAGCTACCATATTTTACATTAAATACTAGAGGTTAAATACAGATCCAAATTACAAAGTGGTGGCTGTGAAATTCCCATTTGCACAAAGAATATTTATACATCATCTTTCACATCCAAAAGGATAAGTCACTCTGACTTGGTCAAAAACTTTCTGGGCTCTCTGATGGCAACAGACAGGTACTGTTCTGGGCAACAGCTTCTGCAAGTCTTACACAGAGCTGGAACCTCATTTTAACTTGACCTGCCCGACCTGTATACCCTCACCCCACTTAATGTTTCTGGTTTTATCCCAAGTAGAAGCAAAAACTACAGCCAGAGACCTTAACTCAGCCTTTTTGCCTTGAGGTGTAGAGTTGTTTTTGCTCAGCACTTCTTCTCTAAATAGCTATGCCACCTTAAGGATCAAAACAGCCATGACAGAGACGGTGCCGTAACACTGCTCATGTTGCTTCCCTTGAACTCAAGTCAAGACATTTAGGAAAAAAACCCACAAGTTTTCTTTGCTTATATGCTAAGAGAGACTTCTCATTATAAAAAGCATGGTTCATTTCCGTTCCTGTACCTTGCTGCCCATCTTTTAACCCCTGAGTAATTCACTGCTGCCTGCACCATGACAGCCGGCAAGCCTGACATGGGCAGCTTGGTTTCGGTGTGTTTTAATACATTGCAACAGAAGATCTCGCACTCAGTCCAAGTAGTACAGCATGAAATCATGAAAATTATTTTTACTGCAAAAAATTCAGGACCCACTGTTGGCATTTTAGGACCAGGCTATTGTTCAGACATCAGAGAAGATGTTGAGACACAGTGTACTCCCACCAGTGAAAAAAACTGTTCCTTTAACAGTATGTTATAGCAGAAGGACATGCATGCTGATCTTTACTCACGACTATTACTGGAAAGCAGCACTACTTCAAATAGAGTTACTTGGAGGGGGAAACAACAGTGGGGGAAGAAAAATGAACAAGTTTTAGCCAAGGGCTTTCAGCTTCCATTTCTTTCCGTTAACTGTAATAAATATGAGCAGAGGAAGACTGTATCCAGAACATCTAAACAGAATAAAGTGGTAGCTAATGGCACTGAAAACACTGGCTGCCAGAGACAAGCCTGAGATAGGATGAGCAGTCTCAAAGGACACCAGACAGATTTTCAAGCATAGAAATAGACCTCGTTGCTGCCTCTGACCCTGGAAAGCGAAGAGCAATGGCACAGTTAACTGAAAGCTAATTGGAGAATCATGCGGATAACAATAAACATTTTGTTGATTTAATAAGACAGAAGGTTGTAGCCCTGTTAGCCGAAGACCATGACACTAGTTGCAACTGTTCACAGCTACAGACATTTACAGAAACAGAGGTTTGTTGTTAAAAAGTAAACTTAAAGCTTTACTCTAAAGTAACTGTTCTTGAAAGGAGCAAGCATGGCAGCCTACTTAACCCACAAAGCATTCATAAATGCTGTCTCTGTACAGTGCTGGGAACATAATTATAGTCATTTACAAAGAGCTTATTTGTCTCTTTAATTTATGACAAAGGTCTTTTCAGTTTCAGATAAAAGTATAAGGCTTCAAAATAAAAATCTAAAACCACCATGTAACTTTAAGATCTCACCCCTGGGAGAAAAATGAGAAAGAATTTTGTGGCTAATAAAAATCATGCATAATGTCTTGTCAGCCTCCTGAGGAAGTATTTCAAATATAGATTTCAAAAAGCGTTATCAAACTGCAAGAAGAAGATAGTTCCCCTAGAAAGTTCTTAATTGTGCAAGTGCTTTGAAACCCAAGACCACCTTTCTGGAAATCTCTCTTCTTGTCCTCATTTTAAAATCTTTTGTAGAGCAAAGGGGTTGCTGTCACTTCTTTGTTCCTCATTTGCCCTGCAACAGTTATCTCGGTTATATCTCCCCCTTCCTACACCTTTATTCTTCACTGGAAGTCAGCTTTGGGGGACCTGCCTGCTTGGCATTCCGCTAGGCTGGGTACTAAATTGAAAGTGGCTTTTGCTATTCGCGCAACTAAAAGAATACACATACCACCAAGGGCACTCAAGCAAAACCATTATACCATTTAAGAAGAGAAAGCATAAGGGTCACAATGAAGGAGAAAGCAAATAGCTGTGAAGAACAAAGTCTTAGTGATAACAAGGAGCTCTGCATTTTTACAAGCAGGCCAAAAACCTGGGAAAAGTTACTCAGTTACAAGGAAGGGCGCACACACCACGCTTTACTTCTGAGTAAAGTATCCTTCTGAGGATAAAGAGGAGCATTTCGACTTCCAGCTGCAGGAAAAAAAAAAAAAATCCTGGCATACTAGAGCAATACCCTCATCCCTTCCCCAAGTCACTATGTTATTAGAGACAGTAGGATAGGCTAAGTAACCTTCTACAAGAATAAAGATGTCAAAAGCTTTCACTGACTTTTGAAATGTCTTAGATGTACAAATGCACTATGACTACCCTAACGACTACCCCTGCAGTATCTGTCCTCAGTGGAGAAAGTCAGAACATCTGCGGGACCGCTTGGTGTGCCACACACTCATAGTTCTCACTAACAGCTGCTACAGCAGATAATTCAAGAGAGGAGAGGAGGGGGTGCTTCTTCTGAGGGCAGGAGAATAACGAAAAAGTTAATTCCTGTGTTGGCAAAATGAAACAAAGCCTATCCATTCGGCCAAATTATTTGGAATTGCAGAACCACAATTGTTTCAGCAACTGTATCATTTATTCCCCCACTGTTCCATCTGATGCTTTATTCTAGCACTTTTTTTGTAAAGGGTTGCCAACAGGGATCGATCCAAGATGTTAAAACACTCCCATTTTATGTGACTGTGATCTGAAATCAGAAAGAAATGAGCCATTAAAGCTAAGAATCACTTTAGAGTTGCTAAAAACCTTCATAATAGCAGCAAGTGGCCTCCAAAAATTGCCATCAAGGAAAATAACAAAGAAAAAGAAAAGAAATTACTTATTTCCTGTTTTGCTGCTTTAGTTCTTTTGCTCATAGCTTTAGGTTTGGTGTTTCTAAGCTGTGTCTAGACCTATCAGAGCTAGGTCATTTTTAATTGAGACCTGAGATCCCAATGCACTTAGCTAGGACTAAATGCAAATTCACCCAGTACTCAGATTCATGACAGAAACCGCAGTGATTCACTGGCAGGGCTTCTTTAAGTCAAAAGACAACTCAGGCAGGTGTGAAATCAAACAGGAAGTCCTCTGAATCACAGCTGCTGATCAGTCTGAGGCCTGATTACAGTGTTATACTGTGCTTCACATATATTGTCCAAAAAAATAGAAGAACTTCTCTTTCTTCTCAATATACTACTGTATGCAAGTGCTGTGTTTGCCTCCTTTGCAGTATAACGCCAAGATCCATGATAATACCTTCCTGGCATAAATCTCTAACGGAGAAACCCATTAAGATTAAACAAAGACTTAGAAGGGCACCGTAAGGCAGACCTTCCTACATTTTTAGACAGAAAGGAAGGAGTTAGCAGAAGTGTTAAGACAGCAAGGTTGTTCTTCCCAGTTTAGCTGGAAGAACGTTATTAGCTCATATAATCTGAATTCTAAAGCAGTACATGAGACGTTCTACCTCTCCAGCTGAACAACTATCGAAACAGATTCATTTGCAACTCAGAAACGGTCTCATTATCTCCGCATTGTTCAGAATGCTTTACAGAACGTTATTAAAAGGAAGTAACTGTCTACTACAAATCCATTTTTGTACTTAATATTAGTAACGGCTACTAAAATAATCTACCTTTTGTTATGAAAAAATCATCTAGAACAATAAAAATTGTCTGATTTCTTAGGAAAATATCCCCTTTCTGTAGCAATTCTTTTTAAAAAAATTAATTTTGCTATGCTATCTGTCTGCAGTTGTTTATTTTTAGCCATAAATCGATGGGTTACTAGGCTTAACTGTGATTCCTTTACTACAGCAAGTAGTAGCATTGATTTTCAGAGTATCAAGGGACAACACCTTTCCCTCTTACCTGCCCTCAGATTTTGATCCAGTTAAGTCTTGGTTATGACTATACAGGAGAAGGTAATACGCAGCCAAATTACATTCCAGTCAATATACACTCTGTGAGTTTCCAGCACGTGCCACACACAGGACAGAGCAACACGTTTCAGGGAGTAGTTAAACTTATTTGACGAAATACATAGCTTCAGTCAGCACACATTTACTCACAAAAGCAGCAGTACTTTTGGTGCAATTAAAAAAAAAAATGCCAGGACTTCAGCGAAATTCACAAAACAGGGATGCTGTTCATCATCACATTCTCTGTAGCCCAGATCTAATTTCCAACAGCAGAGTTGCCAGCCAAAGATTCCCACTTGCTCAAAGAAATGCAAGGCAGTAAGTCACTTCATCTTGGGGCCAGCCAACTACTTTTCCCAGCAATATGCTATCTACTTCTCAACTGATAAGGTTCAAGGCATATTCATCACCACATTTACAAAGGGAAGGTGGTGAAGGAATGAGAAAAAATGAGCCAACCTCTCTAACCGTCCTTCTGCGGGGCCACCTCTTACCTCAGATTATGACACTGACTCAGCAAGGCTGAAGCCACTCCTCAGACACACAACTTTTGGTTCCCTAATTGCAGCAGAAAGAAGCAGCTGTACTTTGATAGTTTCACTGGAAGCCTCTGTCCTCTCGTCAACAGATCTGAAAGTGTTTGCTAAATAGGCATGGGATGCTCCTGGTGAAAATCCTAGAGAAACTCGAAAGAGTTGTGAATGCCTTGATTCAGGTCACTTGATCTTTTGTGAGTTTGCTCTGCCATTCTAGATAGAGAGGAGTACTCCCAGGAGACGATAGGAGTCGTTTTGGTAAAGACGTAAATCAAAGCCAATATATTTTCATTTTCCTCTTGCCTTTATTCAAAACTCAGCATAAAAATATATTATGAAGATGAAACCTAAATCAATGCTATCTGGCAAGCAAGCACACAAAAAAACATCTTGGAACCAAGTATTTCCAGCTGTATAACAGTCTTGCCAGAATTTATCCATCTGAAGTGCTTGCCACACCACAAACAGCTTTACTCAGAGTATTCACTCAGTCCATGAGGGTCTCTAAAACAAGTTGCCTTATGCTTTTTGCTTTCCTCTTTCCTTCCACCATTTTTCCTGTTCTTACTGAATCCCAAAGTCACTGCGGCTTTTCCAGTAACGTGGAGATTTGGTACTAAGCTGTTGTTGTCACATTACTACCTTGGTTTTCAGCCACAGCAAACATATAAGTGGTAGGATATTAGAACTAAAAATTTATAGCTCTAAGAAATTACAGTTTAAGTTGCTATTCATCAACATAATTGGATGTTAATAGCAGGGTGTACAGTGCTGGCATTCATATCAGGTACACATGCTATACATTTATTAAGCATAATTCATTTTCCTGAAGTTCTAATGAAGGCTGCTTAATTTCAGCTTTAATCAAATGTCAAAGGATTCAGAAACCCAAGCAGAGAATGTTTTTCACAGGTGGCATTTTGTGAATAAGTCAAATAGAGCTTTTTTTGCGTTAAGTGTGATTTTACTTTGCTTTATCTCTGCCTACATACATTTCTTCCCTATTTGCATTTATTTTTCTTGCAGCTCATAACTGAAGATGAATGGGACTGAACGTTATGTTCTGATTGTCTGCTTGTTCCAGCAACTGTTCTTCCCTGTATGACTAACTTTAATGGGTACATAATATATATTTTAAGATAGGTAGGAAAAAAAAGTAATTTCAAGATTTTCAAACATGTCTTTGAAATATTTTTGAGCTACATCTTATGTGAGCTTTTTCAGCTGCACATGAACAAGTTGATACATGCTTTTGAGCTATTACGCTAAATGCTATGATCATGTTAAATATGAGCGTTCGTTCTTTTGTCAGAAAGTTCTGCCACGGGCATAAGATTAAAAAAGTAAGAGAAACTAATAACAGCTCATAACATTTGCTAATCCCCAACTGCCATCCATCATCACTGTCAGTCGCTATCTGAATGCAAACTGATGCGTAGACATTTTCTCCAAATGAAAGTAAATTTCATGATCACTGTATTGCTGCACCCTCTTCCCAGAGAGCACTGGTCCAATTGTGCTTTTCTCTGGCAGACACTCTGAAGAAAATGGAACTGCACGTAGTAAGACACAGCAATGATTGCAAAGATAGCCCCAAAACATGGCAACCTTTTCATCACCTGCTTTGGGGAACAAGGTTTACATCACTATTCCAGCAAACCGAAGACATGTAGACGATGTTTCAAGTATCTTCCCAGACAACCTGGCTTCTATCACTGATTCCTACCATCTTCCGATAAAACAGATTCTACAATACTCCCCTGTCAACATCAGTTTCCCATGTAGCATGACCAGCCACCAAAATGGTAGCTTAGAAGGAACAATATATGCTAAAATAATATAACCCCACAGATATGCATATCTATCCTGTAAAAAACAGCAATCTTCTGAAACATTCCAAAAAAAAGGTTTTTTACACAACTTATGCCTTCAGATACCAGTATGTTCACTGAGAAGAATATACCCCCTCTGCAACCAAAGAGGATGTTTACACAGCAGGACGCTCATCTAAGGCATTAAGTCAGATTTTGAAAGAAGCACCCAAACCCTGTGAAAGGACTTCTGTAAAACCTCTTGTTCCAGCCCCATGTTTCTTCCATGCGATTCATCTAGTTCCTATATAGAAAAGTCACTGAAAATTGCAGTGTACACTTTCTTGAAATAAATCCTCTTAGAATCAACCATCTTAGTTCAAATGCCTCCCTATCCCTGGCAGATGAGCGGATAAGTCTATTTTGAAAGGAGAACTCCAAATACGTAAAGTGAATCTGGATCAAACCTGACCAAGAAGTGTATAACTTGTCACCATATCTCCACTGCTGCCACAGTAAAATCTCTCTCCAACAGAACCATCAACGTTCCTGGATGCTACCTCTGCATTTCTGGGAATGTAACATACTTCATCCCTTGCCCCAGGTGCCCTCATGGTATCTGTACAGATTAGTCTGACCAGCCATTTCAAATCAGTATAAAGTCATACAGATAAAAATGTCTCCACTTACCAGGAAGGGAACACAGAACTGTCATTCTATATTCTGATCTTTCAGTCCAATGAATGATAAATCATAACTGTACTGGATGTATGAAATCATGGCTCCGTCTTTTCCATAGAGCTAACCACTTTATCTCCTTTCCCTTTCCCTTCATACTCTCCAGGTATCAGCTACTTCTCTCTTTCAGACAACTGATAAGCATACCTAGTTGAACTCAGAGACATTGTTCTCAACATGGTTTTTTGGCTTTGAAATTTGCCTTTACCTTTTCAGATCTGAAGAGCAACTTGTACACCTGATAGCTTGCCTGTTATTTCCAAAATACTTTACACTTGTTAGTCTATTAAAAGAGATCAGCTCTACCTTCACAACTCAGCTACATGAATTCCTTAGATCATCATGACTACAGCAGATCTGCCACTGGAAACTGGACACAGCATCCACATGTTAGTCCTTACAAAAAGTTTACCTTTTTGCTATGGAAATAAGCATGTAGATAGAATGAAATATTTTGTATATCATAGTTGCTCAAAACACTGAAATTTACTATCAAGACCTTTAAAAGAAGGAGAAACAGGAGTTATCAAAGATGCAGTATGTTGGTATGCAAACAGTATTCACGTCAAGTATCCTCGGTATTTTCCACTCTGTTATTCATTTGTTTCTAGGAAGTTAGCAGTCTGTCCTACTTTATTAAAATCAGACCATTGCATAAACACATACTGTTGCATAAATAATTTGTGTGTGTTACCATTTGTAAGTTATGCCATTGTGTTCACAAGGATGCAGGACTACAAGGGCTGCCTTTGAGCATGTAATTTGTCTTGGGAAGAGTTGATTCAAAGCCTGATGAAAAGGAGTGCCCCTTTCACAACTGTATTAGTTGTATATACACACTATGCAATCCTAGCATGACTAACATAGCTAAGAGCAAACATGAAAAGTGACCTGTATGCGGCATCCTTTCAACTAAGTGCCACAGTATTACAAGCCTAAACCATCATTTAAACATTAATGCGCCTCCTGTACAAAAAGCAAGAGGGGGACAGATTTTTTTTGAGAATGTGTGTGCTTTTTCACCAAATTCTATTTAACAGTTGTTTTAGAGTAGTTAATCATCGCGCTACGCAACTGGTGAAGTGATTCTTTAATGCCAGCCTAACAACTAACGGCAACGTGGAACCATTCACTTGGTGCGTATCTTTTCCTTAAAGAATCTATCTATTTTATATACTCTGGATTCCTTGAAAGTTACTCTGAAAGCTCTTTCTACAGCCTGCAAGATCTTTGCAATAGCTCTCATACAGGCATTAGATCTTTTTCCTCCTGGAAATCCTACTGTTTGCAAATCTGGGAAACCCTGCTGACACTTAGCATTCTGTGTTAGGCTTTACATGCGGTTCCAAAACCAGCACTTAAACTCTTTCCAGCTATTTCTGTGTGTCACAGTCTGCTGTGATCACTCTTATGTTTTATGAGGGAGAAAAGAAAAATCAGAAAGCGTTTAAGGCTCTATTCAGCACAGGCAGTTCCAGGACCTGAGGCTGACAAAGAAATGAAGATTCAGTGTAGCAGGTGCCAGGAAAACCTCTTAAAAAAACCCCAACAACTAAAAATAGACTTGAAACGAACAAAAAAATGCATACATAAGAGAAGTTACGAGTAGCAGTCAGAAGCAAGCTGTATGACAGACAGCCTGATGGCACAGTGACACGGCAGCTGAGGCAGCAGGAAAACATAACATTGAGAACACACCAGGAAACCAGCAATCTGCTTTAAGAAGTGGAAGATGTGCTGGACTGCTGTCATCCCAGGCCTATCATGCCACGCTTATTTTCTCTCCTCACCCTCCCCTCCTTCAAAAACTAGGCAGCTGTTAAAAGTTGCTGCGGAGTTTCTTGTTCATAAGAAGCTCAGTTAATGACGTGCAAACAGCCCTTGAGAGCAAACCCCCGGGGTGAAGAGGCCTGAGATATCCAGGCCTCTTAGGACAGGCAGTAGCATAGCAGGGGCAGAAACACCAACCATCCCCTGCCCCCCCACTGAAAAGCTGGGCTATGTGTGGCCACCTGCTCCACTGCGGGGGCAGCCGGGGACCAGAAGCAGCTGCCAAGCCATGAAAAGGAGGAGAGTGAATAGCCTGCCCTGTAATGTCTGCACCTGACCAAATTCAGAGCCTCCTCCTCTCTCTGTCTCTATGCAAAAATCCCAGAGGCTGGAAAACCAGCTTGTACAAGTGCCAAAGAAAAGACTGTTATCAACCAAGGAGAGATACAGAACTAGGTAATACGAAGCTGCTGCTTCCTTCTGTATGTGCAGGTGAAAAGAACGTGTTAAAGACTACTGCTGCTTCTCGTAGCACTTTGTCTGGCTGAGACCAGCAGATCACCTGTAGGTACTGCCTACTATTTAAATCTGTGATTGCCTGCCCAGAATTAACTGCCGTGAGTTTCCATAAACACCTGACAAAAGGGGAGAACGAAGAAAACCCTGTTGCCTAAAAACAGCTTGAGCTCAACAGAACCATATTTAACTTCACACATTTAAGCAGAACACGTGAAGTTTCAGCCAAACCAGAGCTGTGCAGAACTGCAAGGAAAGGAAATAAGATTTAATCATTAAAAGCGTTAGGCAAGCTTAGCAGCCCTAACTTTATCAGCAGCTTCTTTTCTGGAACAATCTTTTGGTCTTGAACCAAACGACTGAAATTTGCTCACACGCTCCCCAAAAGCCACCGAAATCTTGAAACTATTTGTGCATCTAAGAACGTTACATGCCTAAACATTACCCGCAGGAAGACTTAACGTACAGCTGATTTGCAGCTGGAGTCCTCTTCTCTCTCAAATTTCCACTGTGTGCCAGCAAAAAGCTCGGGCGGCGGGGGGGGGGAGGGTTGCCCCTCTCGTGGCGAGCAGGAGAGCTCTCTGGTGCACGAGCAACTGTTTTACCTCTGCTCTTGGGCCCACCTGGCCCACTGGCCAGCCGAGACAGCCTTTCTGCTGAGGGCAGTACGGTGGGAGAGCACATACAATCCCGTGACAAGAGCTTGACGTGCTGAATGGCTATCAAGAGGTAGCTTAAAGTGTTATTGGCGTATAGTATATTCTATTTCACTGGAGGAATTTGGGTTTTCAGTGATTTAGTGAATTTATAGCCAGGAGGGCCAGTACATGCAGTCCCCTGCAAGCATACTAGATGCTCCTAAACATCGTTCTGCACAGGTGCAAATGCAAGGATGCCATCAACCCTCTGCCATGGAGGCTCCTCTTCCATGGATAAAATGGCTATTTATAATCGGAGATCCTGTTCCACTTTCAGAATTTTTCTTTTCTTTTTTCTTTTATTCTTTAGCACCGGGTTTAATAGGGAATGAATAGCTCTGTTAGCTTACAGCACTATCCTTTTCTTTTTTTTTTTAAATTAAGACAGGCTGTTCTGTTGAATAAATAGTAATATTATATGTTCATTTTACACTGGTTTTTTGGACAGTTGTTGTCTCAGAAGTAGGGTCTCGGACATGACATGCCACCAGCCCACAAAACAATAGTTTTCTAATTTAATCAGAGGAGTGCTAATTTGATGTAATCAGTCTTGTCTGAATCTCACAGCATCCAAGTTACTGATTAAGGTAGTGGATATTCTCCAAGCATCCTTTTTAAATGAAATATTTTACATTGGAAACAAAGTAGATAAGTCTGCTCTCCTATTGCAATGCTAAAGTCTATTGCATAGAACTAAAATGTAAAATGCATAGATTTTTTAAATTAATTTATTGAAAGGAGATCTGAACTGTACATAAAGGAGTTGCTTACCAAAGGATATTTCCCACTAAAAATAAATAGATCTCTGGTAAAAAAAAATTTCAACAGCCAGAAGACAAGTCAGTGAAATAGACAAGGGGAACACATTATAGGGTGGTTGCTCCACTTCATGCCAGTGTTCAGCACTGCTGCTGTGGTCCTGGAAACGCAATAGCTGAGGGCACCCAAATGGCCTTGGGGTGCTTCTGAGCGCCCAGACCAGACACAGAATACTACAGCATCATTTGAGGGTTGTGAGATGACCCATGTGTACCTGTGTGCACACATGCTTGACTCGTGTACACAGACAACTCATCGCTGCAGACTATCCATGCAAAAGCAATGCTAGCAGGCACACTGTCACGCAGGTCACTGCAAATAAGTGGACAAAATATATGCCTCAGCCTGAAAGCAATCACGCTTCAGAGGAGTCCAGGTTCCAGGTGAATTACTTGGAGCCTTCCCCATTTGCACTGGAATTACTCCCATCTTAACATTACATCGTCGCATTCGGACGCTCGCTCTCCCACCTAATGCTTCAGCATCTAACCCTGGAGATCAAGCCTGTCAATGCCTATGGTAATTCATAAGAAAATATAGTGACATTTCAAAAAACTGAAAGTATTACTGCATGTACGCTGATAAGCTGATAAAATACAGGCCTTCATTCTGAAGTGCAGACACTCTGACAACTTTCATCGGTACTAAAGAGTGCTGCTAACAAAAATAAAATTAATCTCTCTTATGATGCTGAAGGTACAAATTTATCTTCCACTGAAATTTTCCTTGTTGAATTCTTAAGAGACCAGATGTTTCTGTGGATAAAGGATCTTATGTGAGGAGTAAAAATTGTAAAATAGCCAAGGAATCTAATTATTTTTCCCCACAGCAAGGTTTTAGTAGCATTTATAGAATTTATCCAGATAAAACACCAAGATGATACTAAAGTGTTTTTAAGAGAAATTAGAAGTTAGTTTAACAAAACTAAATCTACCTTGTATGGATACCTGGAATATATTTAAGGCAAATGCAAAAGAACCTGTTCATACCTGTTGAAGTGGAATCTTTTAAAGTCAATATTTCAAGTTCATTTTAGAACACATCAGTGCCCTGTAGGAAATATATGAATAGGTTTACTCCATTCTCTGGGGAGCAGGAGTCATTCCATCATACGCAGCAGTGTTACGCTTGTGGCAGGTCTTAGCAGAAAACAGGCTCAGACTGAAACATCATCCTTATTCTCAGAAGGGGTCTTGCTGGACAATAAAAAAGGCAGAAGGAAGGAAAATGCTAAAAGTTGAGGCTTACCACAGGCACAATAACCCTACTGCTCTGGAACATCTCCTTTTCTGCAGCAATTGGCGAGGGACCCTTCGCCAACCTTCGCCAAAAAAAGAAAACTGGTGTGGAACCTTTTGAGGAAGAAGCTATCTACCCAGCAAATTTATTCTAAGCTAGTCTTTATTAGACTTATGACCACTGAAGCCTGCTCCAAGACACTACAGCTACTGGGATAAAGTCTCTGATCAACCCACGTGGACCAAAAGTCAGCTACTGAGAGCTATATAAAACGTTCACCAATATGCCCGCTGATTCTAGGAAAACTGAAAGTCCCAGGTACAAAAACCTTGGCACAGGTGTGGCACAGGTGCCTGAATTTACCCAGCTTTAAGGACCTGAGGTACTGAGATCACAGACAGTTTAGGCTTACTACACAGCCAACAACATAGGTACTTCCAGGGGGTGGGTCAAAACTTGGGAAAGGTTGACTTACCCTCCGAAGATCCCTCTTCCTCTCTCTATAAGACCAGTCGATAAAGCCAAGGGTGAATATGTCCCTAAAACTGGTACAGTGTGAACTGAGGCCAGTGTGATCAGGATTTGGCTAAGAACAGAGAATTTATAATGTTCAAAACCGTAAGAAAATGAAATTATAGTGGCAGCTATTGAATTTGTAACAACTTGAAGGATTCATGGAATCATGTTAAAATATTAATACAAGGAAGCAAATAATGTTATCACTGACCACAGCATTTGACAATAAAGAGTAATGAAAGTACAATTATTAGTGACTAAAAGCAGCAAAGAGACATACAGCTAAGAGCAAAAAACAAAAATGTAATTTTTTCCATAGAGAGAAGAAACTTTTCCATGTTTTCAAAACTCTCAAAAAACAACTAAATGTTTTGTACTGTGTACCAAAAGTACCAGGTAAAAAAGAAAATAGAGAATGGAAAATAGTGAAAGGATAGAACGGTACTTTAAGGAATATGCTTGAAGTTGCTCGTTTTTAAAGTGAAGAAGCGCTGGTGATAGACCTTTTTCTCATTGATCTTGAAATATGGGAATCCACGGAATGCAATATTTAAAGAAAAAGCAGTGGCAAGGGGAGCTAAGGTGATAAGGGTAGAAAAAAGTCTTGGCTTTTCTTTCATTTAATTCAGGAAAATATTGCCAGAGGGGTAATATCACACCAGAGCATCTGCTGAACTCATATGGCTTGAGCGCTTTCCAGAACAAGGCACTTAAAACTCCATTCATAAAAATTCAAAATACTCATTTTGACTAAAAATACAGATTTTAGTTACGAATTGATACAACAGTAATACATGATATTTACATAGCAGTTTCTGCTTTCAAACAACTGCAAATTCTAAATGCGTAGCTCTTCACTGAAAAAGTGTATTACTCCAGCATATGGGGAAAAAAACCAGGAAAACAGACAAGTGAGAAAACTATAATGCAGTATTTCTCCCTTACCGTCTCTCTTCAGCCTACTACTTTATGCTACTTCACAAAAATTTGTGACAAGAAGCACTAGAAACGGAATACTTTTTGTTCAAGTCAAAAGATTCACAGGTCAGAAGAACAGTGTGACCAGCTCATGGTTTTGGATAGTTCAGCAGTGGAGGTACGAGATATTGCTGTATCCAGCTATCTGCTCCTATTCCCACCCCAGCGAAAGGCTACTGGCTAAGACAGCAGAATAGGCAATGTATCCACTGCTGTGCCAGCATGTTTTACAGCTCTGTAGTTAATTTTAAATGCCACCTATTTCAACTAGGATGTGAGCCCAGCAAAGGAGGAGAAAATAATCTTCTGTTCTGCTAGGAGGCAGTAACTCCACCAGTGATGGGCAGCCAGCAGGCACAATAACCTCTTAACTTTCCTTGTAACAGGATCTCAGATCAAATTCATTTAAGTTCACAATGAAATCTTGTGGACTGGAAAGGAAACAGAAAGGTGTCTTAACATGAGGTGCCCCTGTTGCAGGAGGAGAAAGCGAACAAGACAAAAATGTTGCTTTATTAGTGGTCTTACTTTCACTTATCTCCCAAACTTAATAATATCGAGGGGTAGAGAAGCAGAAGGACAAAAATCAGCACATTTGGGTCCCAGGCATCCTGCAGTATCCAGTATTTGGTGACATTCCATCTGTATTGGTCACATTCATCTTTAACCAAAGCGGTTTAATAAAATACTTACAATGACAGAGACAAAACACTTGCTATAACTTTGTGCCTAACTTCAGGCAGTGCGGCATAACAGTTCTGTCTATCTGCTAATTTAAGACTAGGAGTAGATCTGTAATGTACTTGTGCAATAAACGTATTTCTTAAAATATTCCAAACTCATCAGCAGCTTCAGCTCACTTCCCCCTCCGCATGCAAGTCCTCTGACTTCTGTAGCCCGCTGCGCAAAATATGTTTCTAGAAGAAACCTTCAAAGAGCAGTCAGTGAAAAAAAAGTGTAGGTATTTTTCAGTGTGATCTGAGATGTTAATGTTTCCTGAAAACAATGACTGGGTTGAACAACAGGAGATGTGTATTTCCCTATTCAGCCCTACTTGGGTTCAGCTGGGGACTTGCTGCGCTTGTGCAGCGTGGGGCAGAACGAGGTCGCAGCAGGTACAGCTTTCAGTGTCCCTTTATGACACAACTATTTCAGTTTTGTTGATGAGGGATATATAGTGGCCCATCAGAATCAGTGTAGGATGTATTCAGTGGGCTCTACACTCGAGGTAAACATGATGAATAAGAAAGCTGATTTTGAGGGGCATGTCACTGACTGCAAACCCTTTTCCTACACAAAACCAATATGATGCAATTGCGCTCTCCATGCTGCTGTGTTATTTCCAGACATATTGAACAGCAGTCTGGGTTTTCTAGGCAATTATTTGCCCTCTGTTCCGTTATGTACATCTCGCTGCGTTTTCTTTGCAGCCATATGGGCTAGGGTAAAAATATCAAAGCCATCAGCAGCTTTAGTTATAAATAGATCTAGGAAAAAGTAATTTAAGTTTGAAGATGAGCAGGTGCTAAAATTACATGCATCTGGGAAAAAAACAGTGTTCTGTAACAACCTCTGATAAGGCTGGCATGCATATTAGCAAACACTTGCCACCGCTCCTTTAGCGCATTTAATTTAATTTAACATTAATATGGCTATGGAAGCTGAAAGAAAGGACAAAGACCTCCATAAACCTATGAACAGCTTCCCCTGGCCTCTTGAGATGCAAATACTACCATTTCCCTCTAAAACTGTGATCTTTGATAAAACTACACTTTTATGCTAATATAAAAAGTTATTAGTATTCAGCAGTGGAAGCTCTGGAGAGCTATTTCTAACTCTTCAAAAATAGAATTAAAAATGTTCCTTTAAACATCACCAAGGGAAATTGCACAGTCAGAGGAGAAATTGCTTGCAGTTATGCATAAACACATGGTACTTAAGAGACTATAAGGCTTTCACTCACAGAGCATCAGTTTGTCCCCTTATGAAGGGAACACAGGGCAACGGGAAAGAGCTCAAAGCTAAGCATGTACAATGTCTTTCTGAGAAGAGGTTCAAATCATTTTAGTTGAACCAGCTGTTCACATACAGTTCAAAGAGTGCAGAAAAGCTGTATGCAAAGGATGAACAACTACCCAACAGTCAAAGGACATCTCCTTTGGAAGTGTGGATAGGTCAGGAAACTCTCAAGGTCTGGTCATTCAAAGGAAAAAAACTAGTTCCTACCTTGCAGATCATAGGAAGCTGAGGTGATCGCAAACCTCCCCTGAGTAACTCTCTCTTTTCTGGTCACGCTTGGCTCACCGAAAATCAGTGTGGCATAAACATACCCAGACTCATGGCTCAAAACTCAGTGATGACTGTGATCTGACGAGACCCCATTTCTACCATCCCATAAGGTGTTAAGACCCCATGAAGGTGAGAAGTGGAGCATATGAATCAAATTATGGTGCAGCGGGTACTGAAATCCATGGGAGCCCTCCTGCCGGTTTCCCATTCACAAAAGTGTGGCAAGTGCTCGCAGATCAGAACGACCTACGCGCAATGGCATTTCAAGAAAGAAGAACTTCTACAAAGTATAGTTTAGAAAACTAAATTTTGTTCTGTTGGTAGGTTGCAGGATAACTGGCACTTTATATATCCAAAGTGAACATAGACAAAGATGAAGTCAGCTATACCTCAGTACTAAAATTTGATGCAGGGAATTTTAGGCAGACGCTGAATCTGTGTAATCTGAGATTTCTTTTCTCCCCACTCCCCTCTTTTTTCCCCCTCAGGCCTCGGATCACAGTACGGCATGTTACAATAATAAAAATTTTTCACATGGCCACTTAAAAAGATTTATTATAGTTCCACACAATATCACATGTTTACTTCTGTTTTGAAATGATGTTTTCTTTCTGCTAAGCTGAGGGTAATGGCTGTTGAATACTGATTAGGGTTTTCCTTACTTGATTACCGTTAATTAGGATCAAGCATGTAGCTCATCAGACAGGAGGACTGCAGATCATCCTGACACTTCAAACAGCCTGTTTAACTTCAGCAGAGCCTGTTCAAAGTTTGGGGTGGGGATAAATCTCCAACAGAGTTGTTTATGCATAGTTGTGTAACGTTACACAGCATGGGGCACTGGACTGCTTGGTTAATTAGTTTAAGAGCCTGTCAGTGGCAACTTACCTCCAGGTTTACAATTGGAAATTGCAATTAGCATGAAATAGTTTTCTTTTTTTGGTCCAATTTCTCCCATACAAATCAGTCTCTCAGATGTCTCGCCTCAGAATCCCACGACCATGGCTAGTCAGCATTCACTCGCTCTCTTCAACTGGGTTCTCCACGGGATGTCTAAAGTAACATCAAAGGGTGAGGCTAATCCCAACTGATCTTGGGAGTCCAGGGTTTCCTGAAGCTTTAAGCATTAAAGCATACACCTGTCTGCCCCAGTAATGGGGTCAGGCTATCTCTGCTGACAACAGGCTGCTTTTTATCCTGTGGGACGCACCTCCTGGAGGAACTGTCAGCTAAAGGTGCAATTATGAAGCAGAAAAACAGCAATTCAGCACCAAGTAACATTCTCTATGAAGCCATAGCTATTACAGAAAAAAACCCACCAAATCCTGACTCAAGTCCCTCTTCTTCTTTATAAGGCAAATAAACTGCAAATAACATACAGTCCAGAATTACTGCACACATGATGCTGGGATTTGTTGGTCTTGTCTGTATTGGCTGAAATTAATGCAATCTATAGACAAGGTACACAACCTAACACTCTGGACTTTCTCAAAGCACACATCTGAAGTACCCCATGCACCCAGATGTCAATAGCACAAGCTTTCACCTATGAGGTTATTCCTGAATTCAACATGCTTCCTACCCTTCTTTCCAACACCATCAATTATACCTGAATTCTGCCATCCCTCAGACCTGCCTGCTAGAAGTTTTCTTCACCTTGCTTGAAAGCACAGCCAACAACAATCCGCTGTACAGTTCTGCTCTGAAGCATGTAAACAGCTAATAAAGAGAGAAAGAAAAAAAAAAACTCCCAGGAAACAGGCCTCAGCTTTGAAACAGGGACAACTTAATTTTGGAGTTCAAGTAAATTTTAACTAAATACTATCTTCTCTCTGAAGTACACTGGGATATAGACATCAATCTATAACCATAACTACGCATAAAGCCAGTCTTAAAGCTTACCGTTCAGTGATGTCCTTTCTTGTGTTCTCAGTACTACACAGCACTTTATCTGAGAGCCTTTCTGGCTGAGCTTACCAGGTTTCAAGTATCAAACAACTAGCCCTCTACCCCTCACCTCAGCTAACCACCAAATATTCAAAAGCAGTAAAAAAAAAGGGCTAGAAAGAGAAATGATTCCAATCCAGAAAATTCTTTCTCATTTATTACATTTTACTAACTGCAATAGTAGCTTCTTCTCCTATCTGGTGCCAGGTTCACTATCTCTTCAGGCCTATCTGTTTGTGCTAATTTCAGGATCAAGCAATTAAGACAGTCAAGTCTTCCACCTATCTGGGTCACAGTTATTGAGGAGAATAACTGGCATTTATTAGTCACATATAAAATTAACTGCATTGTATGCCAGACAGAGACAGACCCATCAGGTGGCACTGAAAACGAAACCTTTTGTTTCCAAGGTATTCACAATTCATTATAAAAATACATTCAATAAGAGATGGGATTAAAGGTAAAGACAGTAGACAGATAAGACAGTTTCAATTCTTTACACTGCTATTTCTTTTATATACATTTGAAGCAGAGTTTCAACTGTAAGGAACCGTACAAAGTTCTTTCTTCTGCTAGTTTTGATAGCCACCCACAGGACAACAGGGTTACATTAATGATGCAGGCTCCCCTGGCACCACTATCTCTAGCTCCCTGCCGGAGCTGCGGCACTAATGACATGCCCAGTGCCTCCACAATGCAGGTTGCCACCTGCCATCCCTCTCCCTGAGCGGGCCAAGAGACTTAGCCTGAACCTCAGCACCGGGAGGCCAAACTCCTGCAGAGCAGCCAGGGGCTGCCCATGCCCCACTGGCACCAGGGTCACCACAGGGCCTCACCTACTCCAGAAAAGATTAATACGCATTTTCTTTCCACGTAGCCAAAGGGAAGGGCTAGGAGATTTTAGCTGATAAAAAAATGCTTCTTTTTTCCATGGTACTTGCATTTAGTTAGTTAGTGCATTGGTCATGATGTTTTTTTCATGTGCTGTTCTCAAACCTATCCCAACATGATATGAGAAGGGAGGCAACTCATACTTGTTTATACTTGTTTATACTCGCTCATACTTGTTTAAAGAGTTTCAAGTAACAGACTCTCCTTTGGCAGTCTGCTGGTAGTCATTAGTAACTTCTATTTTTAAAGAAAAATACCTATATTCCATGTACTGCTTTGTGCTGGCCAAACTCGGTGCGCTTTGCTAAGCCTTAGTACGCTACATTAAACAACTTTCACATCAGTTTATAATACTTAGAGGTCCTGATCAATTCATATCTTTGACTTCCTTGATAAATAAGTCCATGAAAGTTCTCCAGGTTTGCTTTCTTGACGCTTTCCACAAAATCCTTCTCAGAGCCTTCCTAATAGCATACTGAAAAATTATCTTAATCATATCCTAATCAAACACAGTAATTCTAAAGAAATTTCCCCATTGTCAAAACCAAAAATAATGTCACTGTTCTTTCCTCATTTCATATAACTATTAAAACACTCAACTATGGGGCTAAAGATATTCTGCTCACTATTCTCACCTTTAATGAGCATCAAATTATTCTGATATACTACAGTTTCCTCTTGTCGAGTGCTCTATTTGTTTTTCTTTCTGCTTTACAAGAGCTGCTCTTGGCAGTTATCACTTCACAAAAACACCCTTGATTCTGCCATGCCTGTAATCCTACAGATTTATTTGTGCTGTAGGAGACAGCTGGAAACCAATCCACTCCCTGCCACCAACCAGAGGGCAAATACAGCCAAATCAAAATATATTCCCTAATGTGATGGTTCACACTTAAAGCTTGGAGGCTGTCTGAGCTGAGAAAAAAAGGTATGTTTCTTTAGTCTTATCACGCAGGAGGAATGTGGCAGGGGGGCATACTGTCTACCACCATCACGACAATAACTTACATAGCTCTATAACCAAAGGCACTTTGAAAGTCAACAGTTGAAATCAGAGTGCGTAAGCTTTTCAGTTCTGTCTGTGGGGCATTTTTTTCTTTTTTAGGATAATTGTAATTGCATTT
The DNA here is from genome assembly GCF_040807025.1 of Struthio camelus. Taxonomy (NCBI): domain Eukaryota; kingdom Metazoa; phylum Chordata; class Aves; order Struthioniformes; family Struthionidae; genus Struthio; species Struthio camelus. The sequence goes on from NC_090942.1 coordinate 101,739,603, forward strand.
CTATAGAAAGTGCAGGTGGTTTATCTTGCTTTAATAGTGCAATAAAAAGTCACTGTAAAACAGAGTGGACTTCAGAAGACTTTCAGTAACCAAAGAAATCTCAAAGGGTAAGATATTTGCCCTGTATATCATTTAAAAATATTAGATTCTCCAGTAATATTAACATTTAATTTATAATTAAGGGAGAGAAAATCCTTGTCCATCAGATATACCTACTATAGAACTCACTCCTATGCTTGAATCTCCAATTATATTATCCGCTGCATCAACAAACAAGCAGTTGAAACACCGCCAAACTCAGTTTAGGTAATTTCTTCAGTCATTGTTTGCAGCTGTCCTACAGGCATAGTGAAATGCATGAGCCATCTGCATGTGGTATTTCCTAAATAGCTTTTGATGATCTTTTGGACTCCAGTCTCCGGGAGTGCCATGACTAGCAAGCCATGGTAGAATACACAATCTGCGCAAGTGTCGCACAAATTTCTTGTGGCTTCTGACTAATGGACTGTGCTCCCCCGGTCATTGATTTTCATGGATTTTCCTTAGAAATGCAGGAAACTGGCAGGAGAGCAGGTCAGAAAACAGCTTTAAGCAAGTCACTTTTGACAGGGTCCTCATTAAGTCCATCCTCCCACCTTGTTGACAGCATCACCAAAACTCAAGCCTCTTCTGGCTCCTACTTACCAAACCCCTTCTCGACTTGAAAAAGCTGTATGGGCTTTTTAGGACCTTACTAGTGCAGAACAGAGCACATGCATCTTGCAGCATACACTGGTGGAGCATACATTCTTTGGAGATGTTTGCTTTTTCCATACCAACATAATATTGTTCATTCCATTCCAGATTTTTCCTTTTTCTACAAAGAACTTCCTCTCTCTTGAATAGCATTTTTATAGCCCATTTCTCCATTCTGTGGAGATCATTTTCAGTTCTAACCTTGTCTTCTGACATCCTTGCAGTCCTTCCCAGCTTCAAATCTAGTAAGTGCACATGCTATTTCATCATCCAGGTCATTAATAAAAACATTGAGCTGTATTAGAGAGTCTAGACAGGTCCCAGCAGAATCCCTGCCATTTCTTTCTCTCATTTTGACAATGGATCACTGATAGAGCTGTAAATATGATTTTCAAAACAGCCTTGCACCCTCCTTATTAATTTCTTCCACATTATGCTTCCCTAGCCTACTTATGAGACTGTCATACAGGACCGTGTAAAAAGCCTTAACAAAGTCAAGATATGTGACACCTACCATCTCTTCTCTAACCACAAGGCCCATTATCCTGGGGAGGATTTGAGAAGGAAATCAGATTGGTTTGACATCATTTGCTCTCAACATTTCCATGCTGACTGTTAGCCATTTCCCTGTATTTTTTTCAGTGCTGTTGACTCATGGCAAAACTAGCATCATATATTGATAGTAATACATAGGATCCATCCCACATTTAATAAGAAACTTTGTCCTTAATTCCTCTATTAAAATTTTACAGAATGTGAGTAGCGACATCACTCCGCTCTTAGAGACCGTAAACACAGAAATATTCAATTATCTGTAACTTTTAAATTAGACAAGTATGAGGGCAAACAAATAATAAATCTCCAGTGCCTTAAAAGAGACCAAATTAAATTGGATGAATAATTTCAGTTGTCATAATTACAAAATTAGAGCATTAAAAAAAGCTCCAGAAAGACATGGTATTAAAGCACTTTGTTAATAGTGCTGGGCCATTCATTGAAACGTGATCAAGTGGGAAAGGCTAATTACAAGTAGACTAAACACAGCAATGTCCTAACTCTCTTTACTCAGTGCACATTCCTTAAACTCTTACTTACTGCAGTCTGAATCCAGGCTTCATATTATCAACAGTCCCAACTGGAAGTGTCAGGATCTATTTTGTCTTGTAAGAAACACTCCACGGAACGCAGCCAAAAGATCCCTGATGGAGTCCTACTCTGCCCCTGCAATATCTTATGCAGCCCTTTGAGAAAGCTCCCTTGTCATTCTGCAGGATGCATGCTCAACCCACGCTCTGGATCGAGGATTCAAGGCAGTTCACTCAGATCACAACTCTACTCTGCAGTTTTTCAGATGTGAACAGTAATTTGGCTGTGGACTGTATGAGCTATGCTGGCAACTTGCTTCCTGCTGACCTGTGCCCCAGCAATTCTGGTCATCAGACCAAGACGTAGGCATATCATGTGTTATCGTAAGGACACATTAAGTCATAATATAGTATACTTGCATGTACACGGCAAGTCTAGTTATAGGACTGCTTCCTAAACGTTGCCACTTGAACTTCAAGAACGTGAAGAGCAAGTCATCATTTCAGTCATGTAACGAATGCAAATTCAATTGCATTAGGTCAGCACTGAAGTACTTCCAAAATGTTCCATTGCATTTTTTTAGTACTAAATGCTGAGTACCTAAGACACACATCTGAACCTGCCAGTTCACAACAAAATCTCAGCATAACCGTTACACTACCGAGACAACTCCTATCAGGCAATGCAAGACTTCATTTAAACCCAGTGTCTGAGTTAGTGGGAGGCCCTGCAAAAGCTGAGGTTCTATCTACTGATGTTTTTACACTTCTTTCTCATCTCAAAGGGTAGAGGAGGACAGAAGAGTGTCTCTGTGAACACTAGGAAGCTGAAAGTCCTAAAATAAACCCCTCCGTATGTGGAGAGGTAAGCTCCACACTTGCTAAGAACAGTTTTGACTGTTTCATATATAAATAGACTGAGAATTGTTGAAAGACACAATCTCAAAAACTGATTTGATACAGACATTGTAGAAGAAGGCTGCGGGGCTTTGTTTGCATTTACATTCAAAGGCACTCTCATCCTACTTTTAAGTATCATATCAGAGCAATTTGTTCCTTTACTTCTGCAACTTCTATTGTTTTTTTCCAGCCGCTATTTCAAAAAAAAGCCCGAAGTTTGAAATCTAATCAAATCTGAAAGTATCCAGCACACAGCTTGTGTTTTTATTACCATTCAGTTTAAGAAATCAAAGAGAAATGATTACGGTTTTCCCTTAAGACAGTTCTGATTTTGGAGAGTAACAAAGGGTGTTGTAGGAAGAAGGGGGAGACATCACAAAAGGCAACAATGCCAATGGAGCAAGCTGATGCCACATCAAGGATCAGCATCTTGAAGGTTCTCGGTTTGGAAGATTTGACTTTCAATAAGCTTATGTCCAAGGTACACAAAATTGAGCCTGAAAACCCCCTCAAAATTGCCTTCTTTCAACAAGCACATTGCAGTCAGTGACAGTAGTGCACAAGCGGGTCTGGTTCAACTGCAAGGCCAGGAAAATAATGGCAGTCACTCAAAATGCAGGGTAAGAAAACAGTTGTGTTCTGGGAACATGTTAAATGTAAAGCTGGGCAGAGTACTGCCATGCTAGCAGAGTTAACCAGGACTGAAGGGCAGGTGGATATAACTCCTTACAATGACTCCATCTCCCACCTGTGGCACTGCCCAGCATGATGCCTGTCTTCAGTCATGGGACAGGAGTTGAGCAGAGGCTGCAGCCTTTTAGCAGGCAAGTTTGCATGCCCAAATGGGCATCACAGCAAAGATTTATTCCAAAACATGTACATTGTCTGCTAAAATTCGTTACAAAATTATAAGCAGAAGACAGTCCCTCCTAAGGACAAGTTGGGGGCACTTGTTTATAAGACACAAACTCACAGACAAGTCCACAGGATCCCACAGTGGAGCTTATCTAAGACAGACATTTAGATTATCTAGATACTAACTAAGAGCTCAGATAGTCTGCTCAGATATGTTCTGTAAAGTAGGTCTCCTTTACAGAACAACATCAGCCGTACATACTAACCATAGGTTTAAGCATAACAAAGAGAACACGGACCTCCTTCAAATATCATAATAAAAATTTAATCAAAAAGGAACTTAAGCTCATGTTTCTACCCCACACAAACAAAATGTCAGTAATTATTTCATATATTACTGTCAGGACTATATCCCTTGAAAAGGAAACCCAGTCTTTCTTTCCAATGGTCAACAGTCCAGAGATTGATACCTCATGTTAGTAGCTGATTTTTATCTACCTTTACAGCACCCAAATGCTACTTGAACACATTCTGAAGGTTCACACTAATCTGTGGGAACTGCACAGGTAAGACAGTATAACGCTAAGTGTCAGTTTCCAATGATCAAAGCAATTTTGCCAAATAATTCCAATATGAGAAACTGGCAAAATGCTCCCTAGAATAAAGAAGAAAGCAGAGCATATTCTCACAGTCTGGGGTATGAGAAGCTTTCAGTTGCGTCTTGCTAAGCTTCCCCAAAAATCAATTATTTAACAACAAGAAATCATACTGTTTTGGAGGGTTTTGAGGTTTTGTTTGTTTGTTTGTTTGTTTGTTTTTGGGAATTCTATTAACTTTTTGGAACAATGCCATAAAAATTTCTTTCTGAAAATGCTTTAGAATTTGAATATTTATGTCATTATATACCACTAATCCTGCACTTTAATTTTTCTGTATTTAAAGGCAACTCAATTTCAGTATGATATATAGTTGGCTATTCGAGCTTCTTACTTCTGTGTTATTTTTTGTCCTCTTAGTGCCTTAACAACAAACAAAATCAGTATTGCTGCTTATGTTAGCACTACACTATCTGATAGGTCACATTATTACATGCCTTGTTCCGTTGTCTTTCACTTTCAATCCTTCACATTGTTGTTCTATTCCAAATCTTCCATATCAGATAACTTCTGCATGCAGATAATGTGCTTTCTGGAGATTTTCAGCCAATATGCTTCAAGTTCTTCCAAAAAAAGATTAGAAAAGGTGGGAGGAGATGTCATTTTGTAACCTCATAACACTTTCACTGAGAAGCCCCATGTTTGGAAGCAAAGACTTGATATTTGTGCTAGCTGATGGAACAGCAAGATGGTGATGCATATTTTGGGTTTCAAGAGGCAGAAGTCTTCATTAGAAGCCTTTGGGGGTGAGGGGGAAGTAGTCTCTGTGTTTAGCCATGCTTGGCTGATTTTTGCTAGCATTTGGAAACTATGTACTTCAGAGGCACTGCATCCACTGAAAACGTTCCTGATCAAAAGTGACCAGCCAACAGTCTCTGAGCCAGATATAGCTTTCCAAAACAACTGTTATTGTACCCCCTGGATGGCTGGAGGGCTATCCTCTTTCCTGAAAACATTTTGGGGGTGTGTGGTCACAGGCTATTGGAGGCTGCCTGGGTGCTGGTCACGCAATGGAAGCATATGCAGGTCTGCAACAGGATGCACTCACTTGTACTACATCATACGTTGGGGAAAGAGGAGCTAGATTAGACTTTCTTGCTTTCTCAGCACTTGTCTTTGGCCTCAAAACAGGCAAGGCAAAAACGCGGTGGGGGGAGACCAACAAAACAGCTTTTTTCCCCAAGGCAAATAAAATTAAGACCAGAAGAGGACTAGGTGCATGAATGTACATTTAGCTGGCATAATGATGAGACAGGGAGACTGTTGTCAGTGCAGTCATTTGCAAAAATGAAGTGATAAGGCACAGTAATAATCCCAGTCCTGCTCTTAATTGATAGATTTTTATAGAACGTCAGTAACCGGCTTTCTCTTCTTAGGAAAGAAACACACATTTTATTTTGAAGATACCAAGGAACAGAAAACACCATTAGTAAGGTCAAAGCCAGCCTACACGCATCCTCCTCATCCCTACACATACAAAAGAACATGAACAGCGTTCCTTGTCTCCACGCTATCCCTGCCTTGACTGCAACACTGTATGCATGTCTTCTGCTGTCATGCGCATCTTCCCTCCTTTATTTTTTTGTGGGAGCTACAACCCAAGGGAGAAAGGAGAAAGGAAAAAGGGGGAAAAAAAGCTTTCAGTGGTGGTCACCAAATGGAAAGTCTGAAAGTTTCTCAGATTCATGGCAAACAACTTGACACACTAACCTGAAAGTTGCATTAAGGCTGCACACTCATACTACGCACACAGCTACCTTTGACATCAGCAGGAGCAGTACTCTGAACTAGTCCAGTGTCAAATCCTCATTTAACAAGATAATTGTTAGTATTTAGTCATTAATCTTTTCCAGTACTCATACTACAGTGATGAGTTCCCATAAGTAAACTAGTTCTGCCAGTCTTTAGGACTTAAACTACAAACAGTAGAGGACTATGCACTAATTGAAAGTCTCTATGTGGACTGCAGATTTTGATATTACAAAAAAGTTGTACAGCTGACATTTAAATTTGAAAACAACAAGGCATGGCAAGAGCACCCTATAGCTCCTGACTTAACACATGTAACTAAATAGACAACAGACAAATTAAAATCCTACTTGAAATCACATGAAGAAGCAATGCAAACTTGTTTTCCCTAGGAAAATGCTATTATCTTAGAGCCAAGAGCTCTTCAGAGATGTATCTCTCCTAGTTCCTAGATCCTAGTTCCAGCACCATTAAATTTAGTTAAGAATTAGTTAATATGGTCCTCCAAAAAATTTTTTGGCCTAGACAAATCTTCACTATTTTTTCGTTGAGTTCCCAATCATGTATAAAAAGTCACATTTCCCACTTGTGTCTTTGATAACAGAATATGATCATGAAATTAAAGGCTATCAGAATTGCAGTTTTTCTTATTCAGAGAAAAGGAGACCAATCCAAAGTTGAATTTGTTTGTACAGATGAGACTACAAAGATTCCTTTCCCTTATCTCATGATGCACCAGAAGTGAGCCCAGTTCTGGAAAGGATGCAAACAAAGCAATTGGGAGGTAGGCAAATGGACAGTGTAATGGAAAAATAAGGTTTCAAGAAGCCACTGTGGCAAACTAGCTGACAGATCAAGGACAATAAGGACTGACTATAGCTTCAGAAATCTGAATAAAAATATTAGATCTCACTAAAAGCAGGTTTTTTTGAATACAGGGGGAAGGGGAAAGAGAAGGGAAGTGGGTTAAGGAAGACAAAAAGTGGAATTGGGAGGATGTCTCTTTTTGGACATTGATTGCAGCCTCTTGATACCCTCACCATTTTCTGCACGAAGTTACACAAACCTACAACTTTAGTAATAGAAATATGTTTCATATTAATGTTACCAGTTGTGTTGGGAAACTTAAAATGCTATTCCTGAGGGACAGGAGATCACCAGGTTCATAGCAGGGGGGAAAAAACAGGTAAAAGCCTTACAGAGTTTCCTTCTCCAACCAGGAATTTTTCTGTTCCTGGGAAAGACGTGCTTTCTACAGTTTCCGTGCATCTCCCTCTCCCTGTCAGAAACATTATACCAATCGCCTTTCTTTTCTAGGCATGAGGTGCTTCTCTGGTATGGCAAGTCCCTGAATACTGGGCACAGGGAGCCCAGCCACTTTGCTGGCATCTGCCCATGCACAGCTCATGCCAGGGTTCTCCTTTCCAGTTGCTACCAAACCTGCTGGTAATGCACTGGGTCCCCTTGAACCAGCTCCCCTTTGTCCAGCTCTGGGCCTGGGAGGCCACGTGGCACCGGGTGATCCCTCCATGGCTTCCCAGCCCCCTCGGACACTCAGGGGGCCCCGGCTCCTTCCCTGAGGGTGGGCTCCAGAGTGTACCCTCGCAGTCAGGCCACCTTCAACCCTTGGGTTTCTCTTTTCTTATCTAGACCCTCGTTGCAGAGAGTAAGCTTTTCCTACAGCTTAAATAACTGGTGAAGTCATGAAGCCAGAAGGAGAGGTATTAGACAAAGCTCAAGTCCCCATTGCCTTACCCCACACTCCTTTCAATATGCCCTCTCTGGAAAGGCTGCTATTGAATCCTTATATTTTAATGTCACCAACAGTGTAACAAAGCACTAGCAGACTTTACTCTCAAAAAGTCTGAAGTATGTAACAATCCTCATTACAAGGGGGAAAAAAAAAATCACTGCAAATCAGCAAAAGTCTGTCTTTACTGACTGCAGCCCCAAATTTCAAAAGAGACTCTTCAGCCAAAGCTTTTACTACTTTTACTGCAAAGTAGCTTTGTAAGTGACAAATAAATAGTATTCTCCTAGCTGCATGACAAAACAAAATTAAGTTAAACAGCTAAACTTATTTAGTCTGTTTTACAAGCTAACAGTGATACAATATCCATCTAGACAGCATAAAATCTAGTTCACAAAAAACAAAGAGCCAAAAGTTGAAGAGGCTTCAGTTACTAGGTGAAGATAAAACAAAACAGAACAAAAAATACCCACCTTAATCTTAAGTACAATTAGGAATATGACTACTTTTACCACCCAATAGCAGATCATATAGAAGTTTATTTCTAAACTGACACATCCAACCAAACGCAAGCAATTACACTATCATTATTCTACCAGACCTTAATTAGCGGCTCCCATCAGAAACACTCTGAGATTTCTTGCATTGTAAAGGTCTGTAATTAGTGTAATTAAGATAATATATTGATTACGTGGCTTTAATCTTTTAGGCCACATAAAACTGAGCACGCTTTAAAGTTTCTATCCTTCAAAAAACCATCAGATGGACTCATTTATTCGGGATCATCACACTGGCCGTCCACACTCACACCATGACATCACTGCCTGGCAGGCTGCATAAAGATCCAGCTGCTAAAGGAGGACAAATTTGACCCTTGCAGAAAGTCTGTCTTTTCCACAGAACAGTTGGCTTACAGCCAAAGTCTATTAGATCAGAAATGTGAAGGTTTAATTGATTTATGGCCTTATCCTGCTAGTTATAAGTATTTTCATCATTAACTGGCTGAAGGTTGTCTGAAGCGGGTGAAATGACCTACAGCTAACCCATGTTCCTGTTCTGGACCATGCTTTCACTGCAAAGTTTGGCACTTAACATGAAATACTCACCATCTCTCTTCTCCTTTTATTTTTATCCCCTTTTATCCCCAGTTTTACTGAGAAATGCAGCCCACTTACAGAAACTGAAAGCCAGAGCAACCTCAGAGGAGAAACATGCCACCAAAGGAGAGCGAGATGGCATTCTGCATTTGAATCAACATGCTTTGCCCTGACTTACAGCTTGAACAACTCTTGGGGGAGTCATCGAGGCACAATTTTGGACATTCCCAGATTGCCATCTTTCTGTTTTAGAATGCTGCCCATGTCCTCAGGAAAGCCGTAAAAGTTTGAAGTGTCAACTAGGGAAGACTCCTAATCCATAGAGGTGTTTTGCTTTACCCTAGCTTCTTAACTTCCAGTATGAGACTTCAGTCTATTCTATGAAATAGATGGCTTGCCTAAAAGCTAAAGGCAAACTGTAATTCATCAATACTCAAAACTTACAGTGATGTACATATAGAGTTCAGCTGAGGTCCCTTTCTTACCCTTTAATTACCATTCAGCCCTGCCAAGACTTGGGTCTTTGAAAGTTTACTTGACGTTTTAGTAGCACTAATAACATAAAAAGTTTTAAAAAAAAATTTCCAAACCCTCAACCTCTTGCAGCTCAAATATTGCTCAACAAATGAGGCAACACTGAGAAATGAAGGGGCTCTCTCTAATTCAAATTCTTTGAGGTTTTAACTTTGGGAAATGCAAATTCAACCTAAACTCTGTAAGGAAAGCGGAAAGGAAACCTCTCATATCTTACCTGGTTCAAGGTTTAAGAACACAGAAGAACTTCTGATGACACGCTTCAGCAATCCAGAGGACCAGCAGTGCCCTCTGCACTGCACAGTGCCTTCCTCCCCAACTACACTGGCTTGAAGGATTAATCTGTGACCTTTAGGCATAAATGTCACCAGTAAAACCAGCACAATCAGTAAATTCCTTCCCACTGTAAAGCACAAGATGCGCTTTATCCCTGTGTGGATTTCTGTAACTGTGCTTTCCCCTCCAGGCCACAGCCCACGAAGGCCAGAGAGGGGCAGACCAGACTGGTTCTGGTTTGAAGAAAACTTTCTCTCATCTTCCCATGCTAGGGTCTAGACTAACAAGCATTTCTAGGCCTGAAAACTGCCTAAGGAGTTTTAACTTCAGATCCCCTCCTTTTAATCTGCTCTAGCCTGGTCCTCAGCATAGTTCTCCCAGCTCTGACATCCAGCTTCACAAAGCTACATCTACAAAATGCTATTATGTGAAAATCAGCGTAGAACTATCAAGCACTCTTAAAGTAATGGATATATTACACTATTCCTTCTTCAGAATTTATTTCCTTTAATATAGCAGAATTTGAAAGAATTTTTATAACTCCTTGAGCACAGCAGCAAAAAAGGCTTTTCTCAGACTCATGCTTTAAATCACTTGCAAACCCATTAATTGCATCAAGCACTTCTGTACTTTCTGATTATCCCACAATTCTTATCATACTCTTTTGTCAAATGAATACACCTCACACCCTTCTTATGCCCCTGGAGTTATTAATTAAGCGTTATCATCACTCAGACCAACAAAACTAAAATTTGAATTATAATTTTGGATAACTCAGTATGGGGAAAGGTGGGTGGGAGGGGAGCTAGTGTGGCCCTTTATAGAGAGAAAGAAAAGTTTAATGCTGCACTTCAACTAAACTCATATTCTAAAAAAAAGGAATGGGTTTGTATTCCATTGTACTCTACACACCATTATTACCTGAATGAATTAAAGGCTTCCCGATAGATATTGTCTCTAAGATCTCTCTCATAAGCTTAACAGGAAATAGATACAGAATTCCTGAAGGGGAGCTTATTCCTTTCTCAGCTACTTTAATTAAAGGCAGGTTACCCTTAGCCAATTAAGTCCGCTTCTCCCACAAGTCTGACATTTTTCCCAGTCAGGGATAGTACATTTACTGTATCAGTGAAAGAATGGCCATTGTAGGTACCTGCCTTGCGTAATTTAGCATGGCAGTCTGTCAGATACCTCTGACATCTCACAGACAAGCATTTAGTTTAGCTGTCTGTCTGGAAACTGGTATAACAAAAGCGTCATATACTGGTTGCAGGTTCCTAGGTCTAAGGAAATCCTTCAAAATGGGTGCCAGCAACTATATAAAGATATAACACTGCATAAAGATGTAAGATAGTAGGAGAAAAGAACAGGATGTTAGCTGAGCAGTTCCCAGGTCTGGAAGACAACAAACAGAACTCAGGAGGAAGCGATGGGGAGCGAGTGATGAGAGCTGCCTGTCTCGGAGCCTGTCCTTGCCTGCTGTCCAGCATCACTCTGCTGCGGTGGGGGATGAGGGCTATAGCGAGGGAACCTTCTTAAAAATCTGTCTTTCCTCCCTGCTGTGTTGTTGTCTGGGAACACATTCTGGGTACCTGAGCATGGTGGGACTAGATGTGACTGACAGGACCGTGCCGGATACACCATGTAGAGGATAGCTTGTCTCAGTTCTGTAACAGGGTTTTCTCAATCCTCTGAAAACTTGGGAGGTCAGTGCAAAAGTTAAAAAAAGGAAACAAACGCCCTGCTGCAATGGCAGAAGAGAAAGATGCAGTCACAAAGCAAACAAAAGGCATCCTCAGCTTGCCTGGCCTTACCACTCAGATTACTCATCCATCTGCTGCTTGGGATCAGCTCTCAAATCCCAGAACTAACCTCATTATTCGTACATCCCAGATAAACTCGAATTGGCTAGTGTCCAGCATAGCAGCCATAGCTAGGAGGGTTTCACTGTGCAGATTTTTCCCCTCAGCAAGGCTCATCTTTCCTAGAAACAGGAAATTTCAAAGCACATGCGTTGGCATGGATGACACGACACTGAATCTCTTCACATCTACCTGGCACACAGAGTGCAGTTCATCGACCTTCGCCAAACCACGCAATGTTGACCACTCCCTGACAGTCTGCAAAACGTTTGCCTAAGTGAGCCACTCATACATGCAAAGTTAATAAGGATCTGCATGTATCCATATATCCTCATGTATCCATATAGCAAGTCACTGTATTCAACCTTATTACCAGCCTATCAAGTTATTAGCATTTCTCTCCAGTCTTGTAATCATGGACACTAGGAATCAATGCTTGACAGATAATTAATACCCTTTCTGAAGAGAAGAGCATTTCGTTACTGCTTCTCTAAGAGTTCTAGTTCACCCTGCGCCTAAACAGATGCTAAAACACTCCTAAGCATCTGCTAAACAGGTGAATTTTTGCCAGATGTATGAGAGGACCTTTACGAGAGGATTCAAGCTTGCGGGAATGGGCTTGCCTGAAACATGCCTTTCGTAAGATTACAATATTTTAAGTACCGTTTCGATACAAAACATCATGAACAAGCACTATTATTGCTGTTCTTTTATTGCATTCTGCATGATGGTAAACTACAGATAGCCAACAGGTAGTAAATGAGTGCCATCTCCCCTATAGACGTTTCTTTACATCGCTCCCATATTTCGTTAGCCACAGATAACAACTCCAAGTTAGTTTTTTACTCTTATTTTGCTAACAGAGCATGCTAGCCACACAGTCTGAAATAAGGGTGCAGGTGTGCTGAGACACTGCAGGAATGCGTATGATAGTATTTGCCCAAAAAATCGCAATAAATATGGCTGTGAAAGAAAGGTGAAATTGTCCTCCTTTAATAAGCGAATAACTATATACACATGAATAGTTAAGTTGCCAATGTGGATCCACTTATAAGCATATTTTCACTCGCAGAGGTCAAAAATAGCCAGTTTTGTTCAGTTATGCACGCTATAGATACTGGACTCTGATTTATTAACAAGATAGCTCATATGGATTGGAAAGAATATTTCCATGGGGAAATTTGCTTTTTAAGATCTCTCTCAAAGCCCAATACTTCTGAAAAAGTAATAACACTTTCTTATATCCATTCAGAAGTAGAGAAGCAGTGCTTCATCTCCTTTCATATCCTTTAAAATAGGAATGATCCCTTAAAAAAAAAAAGGTTTAAAATCAAATATGATGATATTATTCTCTGTGTTATGACCGATGCAGTCTATGTCCTAGCAGGCTTAACTGTCACCCACAAGGTGCCAAGAGCTGTAGCGAGAGCAGACAAAAGGAAGCACAAAAACTGCCTAGCGTCTACACAAACTTCAAAAGGTCTTTTTTTATTTCTCTTTTTAAAATGAAAGACAAGCTGATCAAGAGCACTGTGTTCATACACAAACTGAAATAGCCAAACCAGTTTTTTTTTTTTTCTTTCTCTAAAGCATCTTTAAATAACCAGGACAAACAGTTGCTTCTAATCCGCTCCTGCCCCTATCCCACCCTATTCGGGCAGGAATAAAAAGAAGGGGAGTTGTCAGGGCAGGTCTGTTCATCCCAATTTCCAGCCAGAGACTGGGCTTTTTTACTCTGTTCCAGTAAAGAAACTGAGGTGACTGATCCTGTGTTATAAAGAACAACACCTGTGGTGTTGCTGCATAAAACTAGATGCACAACACAAAGATTCCTGCTCGTCTCTCTTCTCTTAGAATTGCACTAATGGAAATGGTAGCACCACCTAACTCATGCATTGCAAACGTACTATGAATGCATGGACGTGAAGGCGTTCATTACTGAATTAGAGCATGGAGCTGACTAAATTGATATAAAATGACTTTGTTTTACTTTCAAAACCATTTGAACACTGAAATGAATCCTTTCCCAGTGAGCATTTATCATCCTGTTATATTCATCTGGGGGATGGTAATGATTTTGTACTCCTGCCTCCAGCCCTTACCTCACCTCCAAGTGGGTATTATGCAATGGTAGTGCACGTTTCATAAAGATGTATTGCTGATTGTATTTCCATTAAAGAATATAGCCAAGTCTGACTTCTAATTTTCCCAGATTAATCTGCGAGAGCTGCTGAGGAGTTCATTGCAGAGAAAGAACTTCTTTTCCCTCCTCTTATAATTTGCATAAATACATGTCCAGAGTGTGAGAATACGTTAATGAGGTTTGTCCGCAGTATTTACAGGACCAACATAACCTCTTCTGTCTAACAAAGTTCTCTGCATTCAGTCACTCCTTTTTCATCTTAGAAGCTCATTCCCCCTTTTACCAAAACGTCTCATAAAAATAAAATTTTAGACTATGGGCTTGTATCTCCCAAAAGTCACCTAAGCACGTGCTTGAAAGCGCTACATAGATACTGCATAGACTCAGTGAAAGGCACAATACTGCACAGTACCTAGATCCCTTCTTCCTTTATACCACTACTAAATCAATACTTAGGAAATATGCTGGAGAATGACACTGTTCTGAAAGCCTCACGCTTCTCAGACATTGAACTCAAGCATGCAGGCATTAGCACTTGCACAAGGAGCAAATTTCCTTATCCAAATGATGCCTTAAAGACAGAAAGTCACCTGTCTTGCAGCTCTGCTTCTCAAATGTTCTAGTACAAAATTTCCTGCCTGTCCAGCATCCCACCTCCTCCAGTCTGGGTTTAAGGATAAGCTTGCTTGTGCTGGGCCCTGTATATAAAGCCTCTTCTCAGGGCTAGAATGATAAACTCTAAGCGTTCATTTTTATAAAGCGACACCTATTCTTGTTTTGTGTTTGTACCTAGAAATTGAGGATGCTTCTTTTACTGGTCTTGAATAAAGTCGCCAGGATGTACTGGGGTACACGAGAGAGAGCAGGCTCGAAACAAAATTCTGAACCACTCTCAGAGCAAGCAAGAGAAGAGGCGTCTCTGGCATGACTCACACCAGCTGCATATGGTGACACCTCTTGAATTTTATTCTAGTGTTTGCTTTTAAGTATTAATGTGTTTTGCTTTGTTGAGATTTACTTATTTTCACAGACCCATAAAGCTCATTGCACATAAACAGAACAGATTTCTTGTCAAGGATGTTCTGCATTCTCAGCCGCTTGCAACATTAACATTCAGGTGAAATATTTGTGTTTGACCCACTTTTATAGTTCCCTAAAAATGTAAATATGTTACTGTAATTGCCTTCACCAAGTATCATTAAGTTGAGTCATGGAAAAAATAATGCTGTATATTAGGAAATACAAAGCCAACAAGTATACAGTCCAAGAGTGGGAGTGCGGGGATCATGCTAATTTCCATACAGAAACATATAATTAAAAACCACTTTGCCATTTTTTTTGCATTTTCTCTTTCCTAGGGATATTTGCATGAATTCATGTTCATCCAGAATGGGCAGGAAATTTTTAAAATCTCGATGCATCACATTACATATTAAAGTTTATTTCTTTGTATGGAAAGATGGTCTGCAACATCCACACGTAAGCACTACTTCAAGAAACCAGCTGAAGCCTGGTACAAACACATAGCCTGGTTCAAACGCTAATTTACCCAAATATGGGTAAATTAGCTCATGTGCCATGTTCTTCCTAAGCAGAGTTCCCAAACTGGTTCACTACCATGATCACTTGGGAGGGCTTTGGAGACTTTGGCTCCCCTTCTAGCTGTGTACGTAGCCTGCTAAATGTTACTGGTCAATACCATGCTCTGTGCCTCAATTTCCCCACACGCAAGATGGGGACACTGATATTGCTCTTTGTGTACAGTGTTTCAAGTGTACTTCTGAAAAAATCTATATGAGAGAAATATGTGCGCAGCACAGAAACAGGGGAACACATTTCTTCTTGGCTATAAAGCCCTGAAAAAGCAGAGCAGTACCCTTTGCAAATTAAGTCTGACACTTCAGCTGGAATTGTATATTTGACTGGAGCCAATGTAAAATATACAACAGATGTGCTCTTCATTTTCCAGGTTATGCATCATTACTAGGTGATTAAGTAAGATCTTACTTTTCTTTCCTGTCAGCATTGCAGAGCCAATATAAAAGAATCTCAGCTCTCCATTCAGTCAACAGAACTGTCCATCTGAAGAGACAAGAAACTGGAAGGTATAAAGACTGAACATCCGTCATGTCTTCTAATAAAAGTCACCAGGGTTTAGGAGCTGGCAGCAGGGGTAATAGCGCTGGACAAAGCACTACTCCCCATTACTTGTGGAGTTTTGAAGGGAAGAAGTAGGGGAAATGGTCTGCAACAGAGGTACATCAGTACCATTAAAAAACACTCAGCTCTGTAAATAATTAAAAGCTATCACATTAGGGACTTGCCTTCCATTTCAGTCTTCCTGGAATCATAGCATATACAATGAAGTCCGTGGTCACACTGAGCAAGGGAAGTTCTCTACATGGACTCAGCTTTTTAAAAACTTTCTTTTTTAAGAGAAAATATCACATAGTGCAGTACTGAATTTAGTCTCAAGAAGGGTATTCTTTGCTCTTTGAAGACCAAAGAACTTCTCAGCTACAGGAAAGGCTACACAGAGGACCAAAACCCAGCACGCATTCACCAAGTACCTAGTATAAGGGAACTGAGTTTTTAAATCATCTTTAGGGACTCATTTTTATCTTCCTGACCAGGACAGGAAAATCACAGAACTGCAAACTAAACAAAAACAACCTGTCTATTATTCCCATACTAAGCAGTGATTGTAATCCAGTATTAAAAAAGAGGGCTATAGATAGGCTTTATATGCATGGGGTAAGAAAATAAATTTAGGTTTAGGAACTAATTCTATTCTTGATAAAACAGAAAAGGAGATAATAAAATGAGGGAAGAATAATTTAAGGGGATTTTTGGTAAGCTCTCTCCAATAAAACAAACCGTACAGTAGGATTTATCCAACTATTTTTAAGCCAACACACCATAATACTGCAGCTTCATTATCCTATATTGACTTCTCAAGTTTTTCCTAGGGTTCTCAAGCACCTAATGTTTTTTGCATTAAAGTCTGGATTTGGTAAAGTACTAATAAAATGCTGAACTGCACATGATCTGGATTTGCCCACATATACAAACACTAGGCTGACAACTCAAAAAAACAACTCATCCCTTTCACTGTTTAGACTACAAAGCTGAAAATAGTTTGCTTAAGAACTGAACAGCATCTAGTAAGATTAGCTCACTCTCTTTACATAAGCATTTGCTTAACTTAAATGTTCATATTTCACTCATCCGTCTAAATCTTGGGAGTCACTTCACTTCGGCAGGTTAGTAGTTTGGAATGATTACAGCATTTTCCTTGGACTGGAACGACAACAAAATACGACTTGGCTAGTTACACAGTGCATTATAAGGATAAATTATTTTTTCCAGACCTCAGCTTTTATGCACTGGAATACACAGTGGATCTCAGATGGACTTCTTGTACATGTCATTATGGAGCTCATTTTTAAACTGATCAAGATACGTCCATCCACTTGCACACAGATAATATTCGAAAAGTGTTATTCAGTTACAGTTTGCAGATCCCTAAATAAGGTTGAGTTAGCCTAAGAGGAACCTTAACTTAAAAACTAACTAGGCAAAACTAACTTGAAATAATATATTTTCCTTTTTTTGTCTTCTGTAGCAACTTAATAAAGGATTAATCAATAAATGAGAAGTGAGCACTTTGCTCTGGGGGGAGAGAAAGAAAACCTCTTTCAGCTAGGACAAAGCAACTTTCTGGAATTGGAAAAGAAATAACCAGTAGTTCAGATCTCAGATGGCTCTTTAAAATTCTCCTGTAATTTATTATTGACAAAAGCTAATGAATCCTAAACTGAAAGCTAGCAAGGGAGACCTACTGGCCGGCCATCCCTCTGCCTACCGTCATCAGTGGCTACGTCTCTCTGAAGTTAAAGAGTTAAAGAATGCATTCGACCTTACCACAAGCACAGAAATCACGTGGCTAACTGTCCCCCTATCCTTTTGGCTGCTCTCAGAGACAATGCCAATGAAATTCAGCAGGTCTGAACTGTTCTTTCTCCAAATGCAGATAACGTCATTCCTTTCCTGCAGCTGGAGGAGGAATATGCTATTCTTGATCGATAACACTCTGCTGCTGACTATTAAAAAAAAATAAGTGCAAGCCATACACTGGGAAAATAACACCCAAGGGGGCTTAATGCCTATTTTCCAGACCTTCTCCCTCCCCATCAGCACCATGAGGTTTTACGATGTGGGCAAGAAGGTCACAAGACTCAGACCCTATGACCTGCACAGGACCTACATTACCATTTCATGCATCCTAGACAGCAAGATAACCTCTACAAGTGTTTCATATGGAAATATGCATATGGAAATATTCATATGGAAAAAGCACAGAGATGCTACAAATCATCAAAATAGAAAAGCGATTCACAGTAAGGCTCTGCACCATATCTTTAGTAACCCTCTGCTGTCTGTAACGTTTTTCGTTATGCCACCTTCTCCACAGATGGCAATCTCTAGCCCATCTGCCTGGGAAGCCCTGCCACTCCCAAGCAGCCTACCTGCGAGATTCCCGGCACACACCTTCTCCACACACACAACACGCACATCGCTAGCACCTGAGTATGGCCATAACATCCACGTTTCCTCGCTGCTCTGGACCTCTGCTTTGAGCATGCTAAGTATCACAGGCTTCTACATGGCCCAATAGGTGGGTTCTTGCCTAAGTGCAAAGACTAGATGTCAGCTCCAGCACTTTCAAAAAAGAACACCTAAAGGTTCCCCCCACCCCATGTGGCTAAAGGCAAGGAGGAGACCAGTTTATGACCAGTACATTTAAAAGTATCTCTGTAGATTTCAGCCATGGCCTCTGGCAATTTCACCTTTCCTGCTCCCAAGGAAGGCTGTTTTCCCAGACTCTGGCACGGTGTGGTCCCAGGTTGGATAGAGAGCTTGGAAAGGAATGAAGGAGTGCCATAAGCAGATCTGTGAGTACCATGTGGCCCCACATGCTGGGGCTCCTGCTGCTCCCAGCTACGTGGAAGTGCTGGGGGCTGCTGAGAGCCTGCGGACAGACCATACAGAGCTCCTTTACCCAAGCGCCCTGTGGCCAACAACTCACTGTCAGTTAAAAGCAGAGGCTTGCTTTTACTCGCCCTTTTGCAACTTCAGAAGCAGTTAATTGAGTCTAAAACGTTACTGACGCCCCTCGTCTAACGCGCACCAAGGCTTTTTCAGAATCTTCAGAAAAGCCAACAAGATCAGGGGCCCTCCAGCTCCTCTTTTTGATTCTCAGGCAGGTGCACCTCCTCTGTTCCCCAACCCAGCGCAACGATCCATTTGGCTAGCTGAAAACTGTATAAAAAATGATAGTACCCTAGAAACAAAAACAAAAAACCTACTCTGATCTAAGGAATAATTGCTTGCAAACGTACCCAGTGTTTGACAATCAGATGCTTTGATCAATTTACAAAAAGTCATAAAAGCTAGCGCTATATTTTGGTACAGCCTGTCCGAGGAACTCTGTATGCATTCCAGCTTGGCTTCTGCAAGACAGTAGAGCGACACAGCTCTGGGCTGTTAGAAAACTTTGCTGACCACATTGTAGCCATAAGGTTACTTAAAGAACACAGGGGTTTCTTTACTTTCCGACATCTAGACTTTCTAAGTCTCTGAGTGAATAAAGTCTGTTCTGCTGCAGACATAATTATTTCTAATCCGTTTCATCTGCTTCCATTATTGACTTAACTGTGTAACATAGACATAGCTTTTTCTTTCTATTGGGCTTTTCACAATACGAATGCCTACCAAACAACTTCTAGTCTTGAGTTCATGAAATATTTAGAGAAGAATTGAGTTCCAACAGAAATAAAATTTAATCTCGAAAATGCTGTGCTGACTTACAGTTTTATTCAATTAACGAGATAATTGCGTTTCAGATCACAAAACAGTGCCGTGACACTGTTTTGAAATAAGTTTACACATCTCTATTAGTAAGAGGTTTATTTTTTCCCCAGGTAGAACTCTTATAGTTCAGGCAAGTCAGCAGGAACAGTTCAAAGACAATGTGAATGTCCTAGCTTGCAGTGTTGGGAATGCAGCAGACAGCTTTCCACCTGAACTATTAAAGCCATATCCTTTCCACGACTGGTAATAAAAGTAAAACTAAGTCCACACAGGTGAGATAGCTAAGGTATTGCAATAGAAAATATAGGTTTGCTGATTCTTTTTTAAAAAAAGCTGTACACTAACCAAATGCTTGCAACAAATCTTGGGCATAAAGCGCAAAACACTTATGGTAATAACTTTTGGTGTTAACTGTTACTGAACTGTTGATTAAGGTGGCCATGCATCAATTCAGGCTGAGAAATGTGAAAAACAACATGGAATACTAGAGGAACCAAAAAGGTCAGATACACAGTATCTAAACACTAGAGTGAGTGAAATATCAATTAACATATTAACATTTGCTAATAGCTTCTGCTAACCGACCATGACGAAGGGCATTGAGTTTAGAAAAGAGCGCGTTTCTTTAAAAGCAAGTGTACATGGCCATAGTGCTAATTCTTTCCAAAAGCTTTTGCTGGGACCATGAATGCCACATATTTTAAGTCTAAGACTTGTATTTAGTCAACACACACACACACACACACACACACAAACAACTAAACAAATAATAAAAAATAAAAAACAATTAAGAAACATTTCCTTATTTTCCTTGGCTGGTGTCATTTGTTGCAAGTACTAAGAAAATTAGCTTTCACTGGCACTAAGGTAGAATATGATGAACTTTTAACATATTATCTTTTACCATTCATGCAAAGTACAATCCAGATTAATATGTAAATGACTATTTGCTTAGGTTCAGTTTTTACACAGAGAATAGCTGTTATTGCAAAACTTTTGCCAATAGGGATAAAGTGAGCCTTTGTAGATTCTTAGGGCATACAAATCAGGTTAATTTTAATAGCTTTAAATAAAATGCTCCCCAGGCCAACTTTGAATTGGAACTAGATCTTTAAATTAAAGTTCGTCTATGACTCTTCATTCAATAAAAGTCCCCCACAGATGCCAGGTTTAGGCACTTTTTCCACAGATAAGTAATTTTTATATCAGGGTTCAACTCTAACTAATGAAGAAGTCGGAAACCTAACTTATTTAACAGGTGATGATAAATGCCCCATGGGTCAGAGGAACAATGTGGTTAACTTAGCATCAGGGAAAAGCCAGTCTAGCAAAGTAAAAATACAAAGTAAAAAAATCTGAGGGGAGTTAGAACTTGTGCTTCCCTCATCTATGCCAGCCCTTTTACCAAAGCTGCATGATTAAGTGAGGACAGAAACAATGACCGAGAAACTTAAGGGGGATATTAACTCTCTACTCTCATCCCCAAACACAGTGGAAACCCAGTGGGAAGGAAGTTTTCTCTTTCAGGTCCTCCAACAAATGTTTGTCTCTGACAATTGTATGCCTTCCTCTGAAGAGCTGAGTAGAGACTAGCTGAAGAACAGATACCACAAAAGACAGACCACAGAAATTATCCCATTGAACCAAAACAACGTTTCTACCTATTACACGGCAGCAAGAAGAGCTATTTCTGTGCAACCTTCACATATTGAGCACTGCTAAGGAAACACAAAACCTCCAACACAGTAACTAGCAGGGAACATAATAGCGATTGCACTTTTCAAATAAAGAATGTAAAATATTAGTTTCAACTCTCTAAACAGATGGACGCAGCTAGTTTTTGATCCAGATCTCTTATTCATGTATTCATTTCAAGACTTCAGAACTGGAGTACACAGGCTAGTTATTTCATGCAAGGTCAACAGCAATGTCAAAATAAACCAGAGAAGAAAAGAGAAATAGAGCATCAGAATATGTTCTCAGATATATGATGACTGTTAATATGGAATAAGAGAGTTAATTCTATATGAAGTCACGGTGTCTCTCTCTCAAAAAAAATCAAATTCCAGCATGGCAAAGTGATAGTGCTAATTACATGAAAAAAAATGTATCATGCACACAGGCTAAAGAAGCGTGCAAACTGGGGCATCTCTGACCATATATCCCCTGCTGCCAAGCTCTATCCTTGCTGCTGCCATGAGAGAATTCACTTAGTGAGTATTCACAATGATAGCTGAAATGTGAGAGTCCTGAGCTCCCTTCAAATAAAGCAGTAATCTGTGAGCGTAAGAAACCTTGCTTGTGTGTCACAATGTGTTAGTCATGTTGACAGAACGCAAGTTGAGTTGATATGGTTATTTTTCAAGTCAGATGTAGGAGGTTCACAAGAAGTAGCTGAAGAGAGAAAAAAACAATTCAATCAAAACACTGTCTGTATCATATCCCTTTAAGGGGGTTCACTGCAACTTGTGTTTCGTTTCCTTAGCATTCCCCCCCTCCACTAGCTTTTTCTTTGTTAATGACAAAACAACCAGCTGATGTTTGCCTAGGACAGAAAACATGCAACTAAATACCAAGTTACTTGTCATTTCAATCACTGGAAAATAAGAAAAACCAAAGGGACAACTAGACAGAAATAGCTAACACCAGCAGGAAAGTGATCTCAAGTGTGACCGGCATTGTACAGCAAGCAATAAAGCGAATGGGACTGTATAACATCAGAGTTAGATGTCAAAGTTCAGAGCCTTTTATATTGTAGTTACACATTGCTGTCTCTTTTACACGATAGCAGGTCTACAATGCAGACTCCTTTATGGACACATCTCTGTCTCTCTCTTTTGCTTTTGTGTATAATTAGTTCCATGAAACCAGCCATTTTGTTTCAAATTATGGTCCCAAGCAAGGTCTTTTGTCTGTGGAGTCTAATGGATGCCAATTAATCCCTGGCAATCCAAAGCTTTAATCATATGAAAAAATGTCTAATCATTGTGCTTATAAGCTCCAGGAGCAGAGGCTAAGGCAAAAACTGAGCGCTCAGGTTCTGTCCTAACTTTCCTTTTTAATGAGTGTCAAACCCTGACTGCCTTTAAAGTTGAACATACACGTTAGCCCTATCATGCATACCTCTGAAGCATTTAGTACTACTTCCACTGAGACAAAGGCTATGAAGGGAATGGGATTATTATGTTGGCTAGGTCAGTGTATTGCCATGTTCTGAGCCTTCCAAGAATTTAAATAGTACTCCGATCTAGAATTTCAGCATTTTGAGTTCAGGGAAAGGCTCCATTTTTTCTCCTATTCTGATTTATCAGCAATTTGGCGTAACAGCAAGTTTTGTAAAACAATTGAAAAATAATGCTCTAGAAATAATGCTCTAAAATCATTAGAGTTACACGGGCAAGACAGTTTGGACAGAGGTATAGTTTGAAAATTTGCTTTTGAGTTTAGCCATGAATCCCCAAGAACTTCAGAGAAGGTGTAGACTCCCGTGCTCATCAGCTTAAGCAGTGTTTCCTCGCAGAAGTGGCTTGGCTTCAGAGTGACAAATCCAGCTTCCCTGCAACTGAGGCAGCCAAACCTATACAGCCTTTTAAGAAGGGAGAACAATTGTGCAAGGGAGAATTCAGCCTTGAGTACGTCTATAAAGTTTTGCAGACAAAGATCTCTGCATACCAGCGCTTTTTGTCATGTGGACAACTGTTCATCAGCAACTGGACTGAAATAACCAAACCCGGTCTCATGTGCTACATTGCACAACTGAAGAGACAATGGCTGAACAGTTTTCAAGTCTTCTTGGGGTAATCTATTTGAAACAGATGGTTTATTAAATAAAGCCTTTCTCATCCATCCTCCTTTGGTTTTTCTTCACAAAGGAATATGTTTCAGCGCTTGGCCCACAACTGCAGCTGTTGATCATCACTTCTGTCCAGTCCTGTTGCTGAAGCTAAAGTTCGTTTGCACGACTGCATTCATTTTCACCAATGCACTTCCTTTCTAACACTCACTCTCCCTGTTTTGCATTCAATGAATTTTAAATATCTCTGGATTCAGTTGAAAGAATGGGAAGAATTAGAAAGAAAATATTTTCCCTGTTCTTAGGCATGTGCTTTTCTATCAAAAATAAATGGATCGTGCAGTTGTTTGAAATCTCACTGGAAAAAGGCGTTCAAGACGGTCAGCAGTGCAGACCTGCAGAAAAGACTTTTTAGTCACTAATTTAACATGTCAAGTGCAAATAGTCCATCCTCAGATAACTCTTTCAGATGGGTATACATCACATACAATTCCACCAGTGTTGCCAGAGACCATGGGTCATATTTAGTCTGCTGGCTTTTAAATAGCAATAACTGAAAAGGAAGGCAAAAGGCAATTTTGTACCTCCTACAGTTGACAGTTTTATGTGCTCTCTGGTTTTTGATGAATAGCAGAATTTCCTTTTTTCTTCCTTTCATCTCTATTCGCATGTCAACTCCTTGAGCTCAATGCTGAAAAATGTGACTTGTCATATCCAGACTCTAGCAATACTTTCACATCGACTTTCAGGCACTTACGGCAATGCTGCTTAAACGTATATCGACTTACCTGCAACAAAGACACAGCTTTCAGTTTCTCCACAGTTCTGCACACTCTCATGACACTATTCACTGCTTACAATCTTAAGTCATCACTCAAAATCTGTACTCTATATATCTGGCAGAGCTGAAGATGGATGTTTAGTGCAAAAATCCCTTTGAATAAAGTTTTTCATTTTAAAATCTCAAGCTGCTGTATTATATATTAGATGGATTAGGCTATAAGAAAAATCTTTCCTTAATTTATTATTTTGTTTTTAAAGAAAATCTTCAGGCAGTGCTCTGTACAGGCATTATAATACTGAAAAGAAAGCTACTCCACTCATTGCCTCAGAGTAAGTACGCATCATGCTCTTCATCATATGGTCACAGCCTTTTCTGACTGGCAAATAGCTATACAGAAGGGCTGGCACTCCATTCAACTCCCATTGTACCTGGAAGTATTGCAATTTCTGGAGGAAGTCGCATCTCTTCATGATATACTGTGCTAACATCTTTTCAGCTGCACTCACGCTTACAGTCCTGTTTTTTGATTTCCCATACCACACCTGCGAAAGTTACTTTTGCCACTTTCTTTCTGGTTTTCTGTTCTCTTTTAACAAAAGCAGAACATCTTTTCCCTCTCAGTACTTTAGGATGCTACCAAAAAAAAAAAAAATCCAGCTACTGAAGTTCACAGTTCAGCTGATGTTATTGGCAGCTGTATTATTATTCCTGTTCAGTATGCCATTTTGTCCTGATAGTGGTATCCAAAAGACAAGATTGTGATGTTAAGTCATCAGTTATGAATCTCATCTAGATTTTATCTTCAGAGGGAAGAGAATTTCGGAGCAACAGCAAAGAGCAAACATGTCTTTTGTGAATAAGTTTGTAAAGGTAACACATATGCCTGCCTTCATAAAGAGGTGCATGCATGTCAAGAGATGACTACACTGCTTGTCACCTCCCTCCCCCATCTTTTTGTATCATCCTAATTCTTCTAGAATAATAATTTCTAATACTAGTACAACACCTAGTACAGAAACCTTCTAATCTGAAAAAACTTCATGACAATGTGTAAATAGCCATTTGACCCCCCTTCCGTTTTTAGATCACAACAGCTATACGTGTAAAGCTCCATCCTTCTCATTTCTGATACACCCTGCCAAGTAAAATGAAATATGAAACTTCTCCACATGAAATATGTCCACACTGTAATATCTCCAAGTTCTGCCAGATGTTAAGTTCCAGTCTATCAGTCACAATGATCTTTCTTTAATTAGTAATTGTTCTAATAGCTATAGCCTTTTCACGAGTCAAAGTGTCATTAAGTGTCAAATGTTATTTCAAGACCACAGGCGATCCTCCTTTATGACTGGAACATTCAACTTGTCTGTGAAGAATAAATATTACCGCCAACACTCAGAAATTACTTCATAAAACTGAATAAGCATCCACAGCAAAGAATTGCTATCCCATATGTGATAAGTAAAAAGTACGTTCAGCTGTATTCTCACATCATAATGTAAATATGGATTTCTAAAGTATCACATAGGTTACTCAGACTTTTTACTAGAGCCAAAGGAAGCTAACTTTGTGAAAATGCCCTCCACTTAATTGGGAACTACTCTAGGTATGCCAAAAAGGCAACTCTTCAGGTTAGGTCAATGCAACTATATACAGACAAATGAGCTTTACACTTATATACATACACATATTTCAAACCTCTGCCCAGTCTTTAATTTTATAATTACACTAATAATATGTTTTGTCATAAAAAACAGTTGCTAAGATAGACAACAGAAAGGAATCCTGGAGATCTTTCTATAACCAGCTCTAAAAATTGTTTCTGCATTTTTAAAATGCAGCAGCAAATTTGATTATAAAGACAATCTTTGCAAAAATATAAGGTAATCTTGTGCAGATAGATTGAAACTGTAAAATCCTCCTAAGTCAAATCCTTCAGGTCTTACTTCTGTAAGATACTTTGATTAACATCAATGGCAATTTTTCACAGTTTGAGATTTAATTATAACAATTGCTCATGCTAAAAAAAAAAGTGTATACGCCTTTCCAGCTAATTCAGTAGCGTTCTTGGCAGCAGAACCACATGCTAAAAGGGCTGCCGTTACATCTGAGAATGCTCCAAGCTTTTAGGGCAGGAACAACTCCCATACTGGCAAGTATTAATGACATCTCGAAAAATGCTACAACCACTCCATTTGGGAAAACTGGGTATCGTCGAAAGATTGTCAATTATTCCTCTTTTTGTGGGATACAAAGGTGCTTGTCAGTGAGTAGCAAGGATAAGGGGTGCATTTAGGTCTTTTACAGTCTGATTATATGAGTTAATACAGGGACTTCTTTCTTATGAGGGGATAAGGGAAGCAGAAAGAGGCTGAAGAGAAGTTCTGTTTTATTCTGTGTTAAACAACACAATAAGAATACCTCTTTTTTTTCCTAAAGGAGAAAAAAATATCCCATAAACATAAAAGAAAGCTGTATTCTCTCTGCCAATTGTAGAATATATCATTGCCAGCTTAAAGAAGATCATTTTCTTTCTTTAAAGACTTCCTCATGAATTCCTGAAAGGGTAAAGTTTAAAAACAGCAACAACAACAACAAAGTGACAAATAGGGTACCAGAACAATGTGATTAAGGCCAGGGAAGATGATAGAAGGAGTTCTCTTATCTTCCTTCCTGCATTATTCACCTGCTGATCCTGCAATAAACATTCCCCTATCAGTGAGCTTGTCGTCCTCACATCTAAGTCCTAAACATCAGATTAAATACTATTATTCCCACAATACAGGCGTTGCAAACCTGGCTTTGATAAGAAAGATACTCAGATTGAAATTCTAAGACTTAAAGCATTATTTCCCTAAATATAAGCATTTGTTGAATTTTAAGGACATGCGCTATATTTTTAAACCTAAATATCAAATTCTTACACTGTATTACCATTTCAAATAAAGTTCCCTGGTTAATTAATAAAGTTATTGGAAAGTACCAGAGAAATAACAAAAATGATTGACATAAAGCCTCATAAAGTGAGGGATTTAAAAAAAAAAGTTATTCACAGCCTTCAGAAGTCCATGTGCTGATACTGTTTATTCTACTCCTTTATGGTTACCACTTGTTTCTCAAAGGAAAAAAAAAATCATTTTCTTGATCCTATGTGAAACATAAATCAGCACTTTGCTCCCTAAATCCTGCCTGCCAAAACCACTACGCAAACCAAGGAAGCTATCTATCCATCCACATAAATGGAGTTCTCTTTTTGTACCCCAGCATACATTCATCTAACTTCAAATTATCTCAGTGGCAATCTTGGGTGGGGAAAGGAATCAAAACAAAATTGGCCTAACAACAGGGACATGTGAAGTAAAAGTATGTGATTTTTTTACCCCTTTTTTAATA
This sequence comes from Struthio camelus, assembly GCF_040807025.1. NCBI lineage: Eukaryota > Metazoa > Chordata > Aves > Struthioniformes > Struthionidae > Struthio > Struthio camelus. The sequence continues at coordinate 101,767,089 of NC_090942.1, forward strand.
AGCAAGGAGGAAAAATGTAGGAATCAAGATGGGAAAATGTGAAGTCTGTTATGCTGTCCAGCTTTTTTCCACGGAATTTCTAGCCATAGGCTGAATAAGCCAGTTGCAGAGCAACGAGTTCTGCCCAGAAACTCCAGCGCATCAGCAGTCGCCCAATTGCAGGTATTGCAGAAGAAGTCAAGATTAGATCTTCCACGATGACTTTCAAGATCATCGATTTTGTTCAGGAGCGAATGTTTTTTCTGTTGCTGTCAGCACTGCCTAGTGAAAAGCAGTTTAGATTGTCCTTGGCTTTATTAATTCTTTCCTCTCTTGCAGTTGTTCCTGCTGCTATATCAGCCAAGGTCATGTATGCTGTTTATACATCTGCTCTAATTGAAGGCACAACATACATTAAATGGGAAGACATTACCTGCTTTCATTTCAGCTAAGATCACTTGAAGGTCCATGTTTTTGATGTAGTCTTTCCTTAGCTTCATTTGCGACTAAGTTGCTGAGTGTGTTAAGATATACACTGACGCAGACACTTTGTACAGGAAAGAAAACCTTCAATTCACAGTGTTTGAAACCTACAATCGATTCTCAGGAGAACCACCATGCTCAGCAATCAGTGGACAGTTAATTCCTACAGCCCTACAGAAAAAGTAAATATGGCTTTTTACTCCCTCCTCCTGTATACTAATGGTACATGGACATAGGATGATAAACACTGACTGCATCCAGAGTTTTGACAGCTGTGGAAAAAGAACAGCAGAATACCATAGTATCATCTCCTCCTTAATGTGGCATAGTATGCTCTAGCTCTTCTGTTTTATCCCATGTGTAGAGTAGCCTGAGTCAGTAATTAGGCTGAGAAAAAAACTGCACATCCTTCTATTGTACTCTTTCAACAAAAGACTCAATAAGTTGAATTAATTAAAGCTTTTAGATAATTAAGAGCTAAAGATATAATTAGAGGTCTTTGATTTGTCAAAAGAAATTTTTCATCCTGCTTTGTCAAAGATAACATGATTTCCTAAAAATGGAAAATTTCATATGAAAAATACTTACGACTTTCCCCCAAAAGCTATTCTCTTAAAGAATCTCTTTACACTTGGTTTCAACTGGAATCCAAGTACTTCAGATACAAAGCACTTCATCTCCTATAAAAGCTTTTATTTTTAATCTGTTAACCACTACAACACTTTTCAGTACAGTGAAACATAACAATTTGCAGAAAGGATTCTTTCCAGGTCCTTTCTGCAGGCAGACTTCCTGGCCAGACAGCAGTCCCAGTGAGAATGACAATACAGTGAATTCTGGGAGTCGCATATATGGACTCATCACAGAATTTCTGTGTGCGTACAGAGCTATTGTCAAGCCAGGAAAGCTTCATCTATAGAGAACAGTTGTCTAAAAATCCAATTACATCTTCAAAGAAGATAAAGGGGCTTAATATAGAGAATGTGTTTACTGCTGGACTGACTGAAGCTTAAAAAAATGAAGAACTTTATTTGATTTGTTTTCCCAGTTTCAGATAAATTTTGGGCTGCTTTGTTGCTCCAAAAATCTGAGTATTTCAACTGAAGTGCTACTTATCTAGGCAATATTTGAGGCTACAAGAATAATATTGAGAAGGTTGTAAACTGAGATGGTCAAAGACTTGGGAAGTGGTTTAAGTTCCTTATCGCTGTACTCCCAGAACATATTGTTTGCGCTGCTTCTTCTTTTCAGTCAGTGAATTTAAGCATCAGCCTAGAAAGAAATAGCATTTGAGAACTCTACTGGAAGGCACTGGGCTGATACAGATACTGTTAAGAAAAAGATAAGTGATCAACTGCATTCACATCACCAAATCAAAACAAACCAGTTTGATTTTAATGCCATTTTTAACTTGAATGGTCTGAAAAAGTCCTTGCCTTTCCTGTACAGTGGAGGTCCTGATATTGACATATGCATAGATGTTATCAATACAGATAAGAAAAGTATATCTCTGTCCTATGCCAACAGATGTCATTGCCTGGCCAGATCATTTGATTAGCTCAAAGTTTCAAGCCGGATACCTAAAAAACCAACTAGCTTAAGGTTAACTATCTGAGATGATAGTCTTGAGAACGGTTTTGTTAAAGGGCTCTGGGGCCCAGTGCATAAGAACTGGGCCTATGCATGTTTAGGACACGATCACTTGCCAAGGCAAAGTAAAATTTTATTTTTTCTACTCCTTTTCATTGTTTTAGGTATAACGCAGAAAAATAAAGATATAGACTTATGGAGCAGTTAAACAATGTATTTCAGATGATTTAATATGATTAAATTGTAACTTGACACTGAAAACAATGTCAAGGCTTGTTTTTTTTCTGATCCAGAATAAAAACCAGTCCACCTACCAAGACATCACATTTCCTACTTCCATAAGTATTTTCTTACATAATCACCCAGGAATAGATATGAAAGTATGAAAAAATATATAATACCAAGAAGTAAAGAGAGCCTTGCTTCACGTCCAGCGAGGACAAGAAGCAATCCATTTCCAGAGAAAACACTTTTCCCTTGTCCTAGTGGATTTCCAAAATGGGATTGTAGAGGTGTAAATATTAATTGCCTCATCAGTGCACTTGATAGTGACACACACACTATACAGCTTAGCATCACCACAAAAAATGCTGCATTTTGCAGTTTCACTGGTGCAGCTTTCATCCACACTATTACAAAAAAAAAATTCCAACACCTTTTTGAGCAACGTTAGCCCACACTCAGTGATAATGTTAAAATAAAAGAAAAACTTCATGCTCTAACATATGAGCATGTGAGACTGCAGACAAACTCAGCTCCCTCCTTTACTAGCTTACATGTTTTATCAGGGCATTTAAGGCCCTGCTTGAAGTGAAAAACTGTAAAATACTGGTTAAAATTTCACACTTTTTTAATCATGGAATTAATGTCTGAAAAAGGAAATGGGGGGGTGGGGGTGGGAAGAAAAACACTCGGTAGAAAGGAAAAGCTTCAAAAAGGTGACATGTTCCAGGCCTAGACAAACTGTGAACGCAAGAACCCCTCCAGCCCGCTCTACCTTTGACATGACAACACCACATTGTACGGCTCATTGATATTCTCTCAGCTGGCCACCTTCCGGGATGCTTTGCAGGTGGGCAGACCAGTTTTTACCAGAAGACCTTTGCTTAAATATGTCTGAATCCTTCACTGTGAAAAAATGAAGTAGGAAGGGAAAAGCACTGCAAACTAAATGCATTTCCAACCCCAACCCTCACAAAACAACAAAAAAAACCCCACTACATATTTCAGAAAAGATTAGATACTTCTTATGCGTATAGACATCTCATGAAAGCTCAGTTTCCCTGTAAAAATAACCTTGGAGTTTACCATCTCTTTTTTTCCTAAATTGAGGTGTTTGTATTGTTTCAGCATTCCGTCACTACTCTAACACCAGTATGCAGGGAATATTTCAGAGCAGCCAAAAGGAGATGCGACATAAGAAAGAAAAGGTGACAGAGCGCAGATCTGACAGCTGTGAAACCACATACAACACAGCTATGGAGACTGTGCCCACCTCTAAGTGCACATTTGAAAATTATTTTCCCAGAGCCCGCTACACTCTACGCAGCTTTGAATCTGTTTGCTGTACGCAGCATCTCTGAGTTTCTAAAAAGCCGGGCTGCATCCCCTGCCAGCACCTCCTCTCCTCCAGGGATCTGCCCACAGCTCTCGTGTAGGGTGGGCATCCTCAGCTCAGCTCAGCTTTCAAGCCACCAGTCGTCGGTGCCTCCTTGTGTGTAATGCTGCAGCTGCCGGGAAAGCCGCCCAAGCGGCAAGGTGAACGCTAACCCCTGCTGCACGCCTGTACATACAGCCATGCCGCTGCAACACTGCGTACTACTGCATCCTCTGCTCACAAAGAAAGCACTTCTGTTGATTTTTCTTTACAACTTCAAACTGAAAAATAACCATGGTCTTAAAATATATGATAGCTCTGAAAGAGTACACATGTCACCTTTGGGTACTGACAGTTAATTCTGAGTTTCTTTGAAATTAATTATAGGTCAGCTTTTGAACGTAGTGAACTGGGGTTTGAACTCTTTATTGTCAACCTCAAAAGTCAGCAGAAATAGGTGAGCCCACTCATAAGAGCTGCTTATTTTCTGGTTTATTCCTCATGTTGGTTCTAGCTTGAACTCAAAAAAGCATCACAAAAAATAGAAGATTAAAGTCATTAAACCAGATAAAGGGATGACTTTACAATTCAAGCACTTTATTTCAGAACCTCTATTTCTCCCAGCCGCAGAGCAGGGCTACAAGTGGTGTTCCTGATCAGAAGTCAGCAATTTCCCAATATGGAAGAATCTCTGAAGACAGTGGAGCAGAGCATGACTTTTGTTCTAACATGCTGGGTCCCTTGATGCCACCCTAACATGGACCAAAGTATTATCCACTACATCGCTGTAGGTTGGCTAATAGATAAATAGCAAAGCCTGTCTCAGTTGCTGCAAGTGTTAATTGACTCCTCTTTCTTTCAGTAGGGATTACGAAGTCTTGTCAAGATCAACAAAGCTAAGGCCTGTAAGTCTGGCTCAGCTTTATTCAGGCTGGCATACATCTTTATCATCATCATCACTGCAAGGCCTTCAGGAACTGAAACTCGTCGGGCAGAAAGACTTTGGCAAGGTGTTTGTTCTTTGGAAAGGGTCACGTACGTAGCCAAAAGGGCTGTAAGGCTGGAAGGAACGCAGATCATAGGCAGAGAAGGCTGCTTTGACACAGCACGAAGAGCAAAAGCATGTGGTCTTGAGAAAAATATACGGAGCTGTTGAAGGTTTCTTGTGTGGGAGAAGACAAGGAAGAACAATTAGGGGTTGGGGGAATCTATCTGGTACGCAATGGGCAGATCTCGACTGTTTCTTCAACAAAAACAATGACATCGTACTGTGATTGGATGAGATAGTACTAGAGATTACCCATTTAGATAACCACGCAGAGGATATAAAAGCCACCAGCTAGATCAAACTGTTTTGGGACTCATGCTATCTTCCAATAAACAACCTTGTACTGAACCAGCTGTTTTAGAGGAATATTTTAGAACCCCCCCACAGTAAATAAACACAGGATGATTTTTCTTTTGGTAAAGTTCCTTTCCAGCTCTAATCTTCTAGGGTCAAACATGGAGTCCAGAGATGTAAGTATCCAGATCTTTTTTTTTTTTTTTAATAAGCTGTAGTTATATGTAATCCACAATCAAACCCTTTTTAATCTGCACAGTTAGCTGGTTACCTCAACGATGCCTTTTAGCAACAAGATGCCCAACTCCAATGTACATTGGATATATCAAGTTCTTCTTTAGGTCTTAACTCATTTCACTTTATTGATACGAAAGACCCATCTCCTCTTTATTTATGAATAAAGATAAACATAAACTCATGGCTGACCTTTTCTCTTTTATTCTTGCTGATGTTATAAAGTTTTAAAGAGTTGGGGTTCACAAAGCACTTAGGGAATTTTATATTCTACTGACATTCATTTATTTAGTGAGACATGGGCTTCCTGTCTGGCCTTCAGCAAGTCTTTTAACCTCTACACCTCCACTGTACTATTTGTTTGTTAAGGGGAGGGGGGAACAACGACCCTATCTCTCAAGAGTAACGTGGAGGTCATTTTTTTAAACAGTTCACAAAGCAGAGCAAACAAATGATTTTGTGTATTTTTTAGCTATGGGATTTTCTAAAATCTTCTCCATATAGTTCTAATGTGACAGAAGGACACGGTGAGGTAGGCGTTTTTCTCCTCATGCCTAGCTTTATGAAACTTCTAAGCTGGGAGCAGGCTTTCCCAGATTCATTTTTGCTTGCAGTTAGTTCCATCCTCCAACTCTGATTGAAACTATATAGCAATTTTGAGAAAGCATTATCATACTAAACCTCCTATTTCTGTATATATTGGAAGGACGGTAATTTAATATGGAAGCATGCAAAGGCCCCCATTATGCTATATGTTATCCAAACAAATTGGAAAAAAAACCACATCAAACAACTGTATTGTATATTTAGATGCACTTCTGGGTAGAGGCCAAGATGAGGGAAGGCAGAATAGGCATGGAAACATATAATGACTTTAAATCAAGGTTATTCAGGAGATCAGTGACAGATTCAGGAACAAGGAGAACTCAGATTCTCTTTACTCATCAGGCAGCGTCCTTACCAACCAGTCCCCCCCCACCCCGCCCCCGCGAAACTGGGTGTGCACATTCCCAGACCCTTAAATAATTCCTTATGAACCTTAACATTTTTCCATATAAAAACAAGTCCAGATATCATAGTGAATTCCCTTTTCTCCACGAATAACCTTTTTCTCATCTCTGTCACTACCGTTATCACTTACACTAATATCCTACATTACAACCCTAGCAAAGAGTTCCAACATATCACAAAGTGACAATACAACAGAGCAACCAGGCATAGTCATTCTCCAGGCAAAGCATAGCAGGAAGGTTCAATCTATTTCAAATTTGGCTGAGTGCCTTAAAATGCATCAGTTTTCTATTATGTCTGAACTGTTTTAATTCCAGTTCTTAATAACTCATAATATTTTTTTAATGTGGTGCTATATTTTAAGTCCATTAATGCACTGTTCATTGTAATGCTAAATGTCTCTCTTATTGGTATAGCTAGGAGTAATCATGGCATAAGTTTTTCTATTATACAGATCTCACATTTTGCATAGAATTTGAGGTTCATCAGAACACCAATCTGGAATTTACAGTACAATTAATATTTCATTTTATTTTAATGGCCTTTCTGCAAAGCAACTTGCTAGCATTTGTTTTATTATTATTACCATAAACTTTCATTGCACGGCTTCCCTAGTCAAAACACATTACAAAGAAGATTCCTCCTCTTTCCCTGATTTAGATATAGTTTAATAATAATAAATCAAACAATATAGTATGAGAACAGCCCTTCTTAATAAACAGATGAAATTCTTTCAGAGGTCTGGAGCCAGAAATCATTTTCAACTCCATCAGTTACCTTAATGGATCAGCACTCACAAAAGGTCCAAGTTCTATGCAGTAAACTCTGCGGTACACATCAGAGAAGCTCAATATGAATGAATAAGTCAGTAAGATTTGCTTTCTTGTGAGCACAGAATTGAAAAATCAGAATTTCCCTGTATACTACTTCCATTAGCTTGACAGCAGTTACTTAGGAGTGAAGGATTCCCCCCTCCCCCCAAAAGGTGTCTACATATCAATACAGAATTGTGGGAAACAAAAACCCTGACTTCCAATGAGACTTTTCAGTCTTTAACAAACCTCCTCCCCTAAAATGTTCCTTTTGCATGTTAAACACATGTCATTTATTTAGAATGTTCTATTGCAATGCAAGAATGAGCCTAAAATGAAATTCCTGCAACTGAAAAATCCTCAGGATATTCACAATCCAGCCTGACTTCTTGCAGCTTGATGCCCTCTTGAATATGAAGGCAGCAAGAAGACATGCATTTATCTGCAGAATGAAAAAACCTACTTTATCACATCTGAAGTTCTTCGCTATCAATGACTGGTTGATGAACTGTCTTATTCTTAGCTCGCACAGCAGCAATATGATGCCCAATACGACTAGAGAGGGAAAGCAAAAGAGGGAAAGCAAAAGAGGGAAAGCAAAAGAGGGAAAGCAAAAGAGGGAAAGCAAAAGAGGGAAAGCAAAAGAGGGAAAGCAAAAGAGGGAAAGCAAAAGAGGGAGCCATCCATAGATCAAGAAGTTCTTAGACATTACTGGAAAGGACTGTAGTCCAATTCCTCTTGACAAGCAAGCTTGATAATTGCAAAGTACTCTGTATGTCTGCTGTTTTCTAAAAGACATTGAGAACATTCATACTAAATAATACATGCACAAGCATAACAGAACTCTAGCCGTGTCAAAACAGCATTATGCTTATGAAGGCTCCAATAAAAGACACAAAAATGTTTAAATCAAAAATGATTGAATGAGAGAGCTCCAGTGGAAAGAAATACACAGACACACATATACAACTGCATGATTTGATAGTAGCTTGTAGTCAATTAACTAAAGAGGCAGTCCAATAAAACCGTTTCTAAAACTGAGCTATGGAATTGGCAAACATCACTGTGCCCTTGAGCAAGAGGCTCAAGCAAGAGGCAAAGCCACTTGGAGCATACTTGCACACATATTTCTGTATAAATTTTAAAGAAAGGGCAGCATCTCCCTACCAGCACCACGAGAGCTGAGCTGCTTTCTCCCTTGGGAAGAGACTACACACTGTATGTAGCCTCCTCTCCCCACGCAGTAAAAGGAGGCCATGGCAAGGACTGTGGGGACCTTTCCGTTCCCATCCTACCACTTGCTTTAGAGCGCAAAGTAGCTCCTAAAGTACTCATCAGGTAAGCTTAACCACTCAGGAAAGCATAACGTTTGTACCAGTAGCTATTGACATCTGGAAAGCAGAAAAAGTCTTTGTCCATTTGCGGGCCCCAGCACAGTCAAGCTCTTACCACTGAGAGCAGCAGCACCTGCACTGGGGGATGCTGCCCTGCCCCACCAGCACACCATGCAGGTGACTGGCTCCGGCCTTTCTCCTATTCCCCTCCCTAGGGAGGAATAGCTCTAACATATTTCCACGCGTAGACATCAGGGGAGGAAATTCTAAGCAAGGAAACTCTCACAGCTCTTCACCAAAGTTTAACTCTAGATTACTGTTTATCCATATGGCAAGTATCAGAGCAAGATCAAATAACATAGTTGCTCTTTACCAACAGTCTCCAGGCCTCAAACCTTCATGGAACAATTAGACTTGTTCTCTACTTGCAGAAAACATCTCTCAATTATAATTACTGTTAAAGGGCTTTCCACAGCATTTCAAGTGTAATTATAGTTTTTTTTTTTTTTTTTTTTTGCGCAGCTGGCAAGTGCTCTTGGTATGGTGGCTTTGCTAAGGCACCAAGAATTGCATATCCCTATATCATGCTTGTGATAAATGTAAGGGTAAATAACTTATACACAGGTTGAGAGGGTTTGTTTTGTTTTATCAGTCTGCAACAAGAAATTAGATGTTGAGAGAATTTTCCAGCTTTATCAGAATTAACACACAAATCAATACACTCTTCTGCTTATATCTCTCTGTCTTTCATGTCACCTCCAACTATTATCTAAGATAACAGATTTTAAAGATGAAGAGTTTTGTTCCTTCTGAATCTATCCTTTCCAAGCTTGATTTTTCCATGAAGCCACAATGGTGGTTTCAATTCCTACAGCAACCTATAGTAAGATCAAAACACGACATTGCAACTTCAATATACTTTAAAGTATAAATAAAAGAATGTATGTTAAAGGGAATGAAGTCTTCAGAGATTTACTTGTCTTGTTGAAAATGAATTAAAATAAATGGAAAAGTACAGTATATTGCTCTGTGTATAAAGTTTCTCTATGAAAGTCAAGATCTAATAGATTTTTCATGAGGTCTAGACAGTGAATATAAATGAATGAATAAATAGAAATGCTGCAAGATAACATTAGTTTAGGGGAACTAGAAAGTACTTTGGTATTCCTGGCATTTAAGAAACTCTGCTGTGATAGATATTGCAGTGATGACTGTAGATGTTTCTTTCATTAACAGTTGTGTATTTCCTGACACAGGGAGTAAGACATTTGACAGAGGCCGAGTGTCTCATCAGCATATATGCTACCTCATTTTGGGTAGCTTGATTTAACATCAAATGCATAGATTGAAAAAGCTACTAGGAAGTAAATCAGGATATAATGGATACTGGCATGCTAAAATCTGTGAAATAAATCATCAGTAACATCCAGAATCTTCATTTCAGACTACTGCAGAGAGCAAAGGCAACCTTTGTGCTAAGCAGAGAAGAGTACGGTCAGTTCTGCCTTAAGTGCTTTCATCCACAGAAGCCAGTAAAAGGTCTGCTCAGTTTTGATCAGGTCCAATTGTTGTTGGTGGTGTTTTTTTTGTGTTTTTTTTTTTTAAATAAATCTGTTTCATCTTAGCCTACTTAATTGAGTAGACCACAGGACAAAAGTGCTATCTGAATGGAAAAGACAAGTTCCTAATCCAGGAAAAATCATACAAGAGCGCTCAGAAATAAGTACATGAGTTGTTATCACTGCGATTCTGAAACCTGCTTTGCAAGGATTTTTTTCCAATTCTGATACTTCCATGCTATCTTGAATCCTACAAAGGTACTACAAAGAAAAATAATGACTTTTATAAAGTGGCATCAAAATGTTGCTTAATGAGATGCCTCAAAATACTGCTTACTTACTAACATTTAGTTTGCTGGCTTTCGTGCTTACTGAGAAACGTTGCAAAAGGATATGAACGTGACTACAGTGCTATCTCCAACACAAGTGTTAGTGCCATTCATATTGGAAAATATAACAGTGATTTTGACAAAATTAGTGTTTTTTGTTGGCAAGGCTAATTAAAATTCCAATTTTACCCACCACAATGCACGTTCTCTTCCTCTTGTGGTGAAAAACAATCTTTTTTATATTCTTTAGTATTTTATTGAAAGCTATTGCATGGCACTATTATTAAGCAACTTACTGAGGATGAGAATCAGTTTTACCTCTACCCATACAAAAATTCATTACTCATTCATAAAAGAATAGCATAAATGAAAACAAATACAAAATCTACCGCAGCAAAGAGTTAAATGCCTTACAAAAATGACGGATGGATCTAATCTTATTAGGTGCACAAACACTATGCTAATAGTTGCATTAACACATGTACAAAACACATTGCTGCTAGAGTACAATTCATTTTGTCTGCTCATTGTAAACAGACAATGTAGCCCCCTTCCTCACCTTCGAGAAGATTTTTAATTCCCTTTCTAGAAATGATCATCTCATTAAAATAAATCTCTCTTCCCTACCACCAGTGTCTGATGAGGGAATCCAAGCCTGTGTCCTGCTTCTACCTCCACAATTTATTTCCTAAAGGAATGAGTGGATAATTTCAAACACTGTTGAAAGAGATGACACTTCTAGAGCTCTCTCAGAGCAATCCAAGATTAGAAATAAGAATTCCAAGAGGATCTTCCCCAATCAGTATCTTGATCTGGAATTTCATCACACTAACAGGCATATAAAACATGACACATTCAATAAAATACGCAACTGTATATAAAAGAATGCCTGCAGGAATGACTTAACAGCACATAAAATATCTTTACAGATTTTCTGTTTTCAAATACATTCAATTCCAGAAACTGTCACAGAAACATTAACAATAAATGATTTTATTCTTATTCTTTATCCTTATCCATGCTGAAGGACTAAACCCTCATTTAAACTCAAATAAACTCAAAGTCTAATTCAATCATTCCACAAGTATTTATTACACAGTACAAATGCCAAATTGCCAAAGAGAAGCAGACTTTGCCTTGTCTGCTGCATAACAAAAACACCCAAGCTGATAAGCTGGCTTTTAATAACCTTCAGTCTATACATTCATTGCTCAGGGGAATCATTCAAGGAACTTTAGAGAGCAATGGAAACAGAAAAGGGTGAATTTCATTCAAAGCTAAGTAAGTTTAGTTAACTTGGCAAAAGCAATAGGGAATTCTTTCCAGAGGTGTGAGAAAATAAAGATACTCAGGCCAATTTCTGAAGCACTACCCACTGCCTTACAAGTTAAAACTTAAATTTACTTCTATTTCTGCTGACCCTGGTTATGTAACAAGATTATTACTTTATGATACACAAGTAAAGAATACTAAATAAAGCCAAAACAAAAGCTGCTTTACACCGTCACCAATACACTGATATTCTTCAGACTTCATAGATGCAAAGCAATCCATAATATACCATGTAGTAGGTTTTGCAGGGTTTAAAGTATTACCTTCACCCAATCAGTAAAAATTCCTTCCTGTCTGTCTGTTGGATAAAATAAAAATAAATAAAGCAACCAACAAAGTTAAGTACCTTTAAGTAATAGTCCCAGCTATGCATGGAAGACAATTTGGTGAATAAATGGGGAAAAAAAAGATCAGTAAATGCCCAAAGCAGTCATGCACAACTCCAGAGGAAAAGTCCAAGCCAAACGCCACAAAAATCCATTAAGATTAATTCATCTACCTTGATTTAATTATCTTTTACACATGAACAACTCTGGCTGTGCAGCTATAATATCTGCTGCTGAACTTTATTCAGATATTTGTATAGATAAATCACATGTAATATAGTATCATTCAACTGCTATTTAAACTTTCACTGAAGCGGAAAGAGTGTCCAATTCCTAGCGGCCAAGAGTCCATCAGTTCTGCCACAAAGCAGTTCAACTCATCACCACTTAAAGCAAAAAATGAAGATGGCAAAAATGGAGAGAACAAAGGTCTTTTCTGTGGCAGAGCTGCTCTGTTCTCAGCAAAAACTGCTAGTAAGATGTCCTGAGAAGAAAAACACAACTGCATCCTTTCTGTCAACTAGAACTACTGGCATATAGTGGGAGACTCTTGACTTCTGTTTGTCAAATAAATCCAATAAAATCCAGTCTTAGTCAGCCACAGGAATAAACCAAAAGGGCAAATGACAGAACTACGCTAACTTGCACCTCCCCTGGAAAGAATCATTTTAAGGCGCCGCTTCTAGGCACCCAACAGAATGCTGAGAAAGTACCTGCCAGCAAATGAACCTTATTACCAGCTGTATATCAAAGTGTTGGCTCCCTTCAGTTTATCCACCACACAAGGATGGGCTGCATCATTTTTTGTGTTTATTAAATCCTATCCTCCTCTTTTCCTTTTGACTTGTCAGAAGAACTGAAGACAGTTGGTTCAAATCAATCATAAACTAAATTCAGCAAATAAGATTAAAGGTAAGTTTCAAGATCTACCTGAGTGATGATATATTCGGTTGCACTAGTTAAATTCGCATGTTTTAAAATATAGATGTAGCTCTAGTGTTGCAAATTGATCTCCTATCCATATAGTCATCCTGAGAATGAAAAGGGTGCTGTCTTAATCATTGAAGCTTTGCTATATCAGTATACTATGACCATGAAGACATTTTTTTTTTAAACTAGCAACAAAATACTTGCACTAAAACACCAACAGTTAACAAATTTCCAAAACATTAGTCTTTAGGTGCTCTGACTACTTTCTTATCCTTCTGTAAATCACATGGAATTCAGACGTTTCCACTGTTGAAGACCTGATCCTGTATTTTGAGTTCCACATCTGCCAACTCCTCTTTTCTCTCCATTCTGAGTCTCAGACTCTCGCAAATCGTATACTAACACTTTGTCTAGGTAGACCTTTTTCCTCAATGCCAAATGGTTGTTCTTCAGATAGGATAAGGAAGAGGCATAGTTGCGCCCCTGACTGGAATCCAAGATAAGGAATATAAAGCTCTGCAGGACTGGATCCCAAATTCAAACAGATCATGGAAGACTAGGGAACAAACATGATGCAAGCAGCAAACAACACTCTAAGGCAACATACAGAATGAAAAATTAGTGTTTAGAAAGATATGCAAGAAGAAATGACCAAAAGAATCTCTTCATCAAAACAAAGATGTAAAGAAAATAACAACAACAACAACAACCACCTCTTAAATACTGCAAAAATTGGCCTAGAATACCAGGAGAGGCAAAGGTTTTTATGCTCCAAGTGACACATGATCGCTCAGGAATGATTCATAAGCAGAGGCTAGTTAGAGAAGACTGGTATCAGCTGCACGACATTTTTGAAGTAGGTAATTTGAGTTTAAATTTATAAACCCAATATTTTCTGACCTTCCAGATTTTGTAATGCTTGTGATATGTGACTTCTCAAAATGAGGGAACTGGAGGTCTAACTGCAAACACAATCAGGGCATCAACGAACCATACGGGAGTAGATTCTTCCTGTGGAGCTAATATACAGTTTTTCAGCTTCCTATGAGGTCTGTGGCAGATAAATGTGAAAAGTTGAAGCATTAGATAAACTTTAATACTTCCCTGAGAAGTACAAATAAACATACAAATAAGAAGAGAACATTCTTTGTGGACTGTGCTGGAGAGAAAAGAAAGTAGAATTTATTGCAGAATTAAACAATGTTGGGAGCAATGGATAAGAAATAAAAAGCTAGATATTCACTATCCCAGACAAAAACAAGGACTTGAATGAAGCCCTCAGGAACTAACCACCACCAAAAACTATCTGTGAGGTTTCCCTCTCAGCTAAAACAAATCACTTTTTTCATGGGATACAACACATAATTGTTTGCATGGTGACAATACTGGAACACCGACATTGCTATATGTCCAGGGACCTGCTAAGCACAGTCTGAAGCTCCTTAGCAAGTGCCAAGAGGAAGAAAAGCAGCTCAGACTGCTAATAGCAGGTGAAGACCTGTACTTAAATCAGTAGGGCTCCAGAAGCTCTTCAGCAAGTCTGAATGAAGACTCAGATTTGTGATTTTTGAACAACATAATTTCCTCTAATCCTTCTTGCAGGCCTTTTGTTGGCTTTGTTATTACAAATATCACTTCTTACCCACTAGCATAGGCTATCTTTACTTAATTCTTAAGGTATCTTGAATGTGTTAAGATCATTCACGGGATGAGCTATTTCTGCAAGCGCACAGTCCTAAATTACCCATCAGATTTGCATGCATTTGACTCTGAACCAACAAATTAGCATGCGGACTGTGAAGACAATAAGCTAGGAATAAAATGATCCATTAAAACAAATTTCTCCCACCTGAATTATTCAGGCAAAATGATAGGATTCAGAGAAATTTAAAGGGTGCTGGTCAACAACAAAGTATGATTGACAAGAAAAAAAATCATCAAGTTTAAAAGCCTTATATTGAATGACAAATCAATAGGGATCAAATAAAACTGCAAAAAATTCAAATCTAATATAAAATAATCCAGCATGAAGCTTTTTTACCAAAACTATCTTCGGTGAGTGCAAGCTAGACAGAAGTGTACTTAAGTTTCTAAACTTTGTATTTCAAGCACATTGACTTCTAATAGTTCTGTTTGGACTCAACCCAATACGATACTAGCAAAAAAGTGTTAACAATTAGCTAGCATCAATCCACTGACCCTCAGCTGGCTTTGAAGGAGTTACACCAGGGATCAGCCTGGCCCCAGGACTTTGGGAATGAGCCCATGAAATCACCACACACAAGGAATAAAATAAAAGCCTAAAAACAAGACCAAACGATGAATCATTAATGCTCTTTGAAAAACGCATTAGAAATATCTACCATGAGAGCTCTTAGCAGATGTACAGTGATGAACAGTAAAATCATAGGATGAAACCAATCTACAAATTTCATAACTTCACGCATTGAGTTTCAACAGGCAGCTGTTCAGGTTGTCACTTTTCTTTATTCTCTGCATAATTTTAATGGCTCAAAACTAGAAAGCATATAGAAATAAAAATTACCAGTCATATTTACACTAGCTGATATGATTCCACCATTCATTTTCTTTATCATGTGTTATTTCTCAGTACACAGTGCTAATGCTCTTAGCAATGTACTTCCCTGCCTCTTGTCCTGTTAACATACTAATTCAAATACACAGTAGACCAGCCTTCATGACTCTGGTGGACAGACTGATACTGTATTCTAAAGAATATATATTTGGCAAAATAAGTGTTAGCCCTAGGAATTGCTGAATAAAACTTGCTGTAAGAAAACTGTAGTTAGGAAAGGAAAAGAGTCTTCCTACATTCAACACAATGTCTATGGATGAAAACAAGAAATACAAGCACAGTTATCTTGCTTAGTTCTGCTATATTCTTAAGGCCAGAGTCAAAGTCCACACCGTTTGTGGCCATATTTGAGCCAGTACATGAAATGATTTTTCAGCAGTTTACACATTTGTGTTTTCTCCTGGTGCTCCAGCCCCCTCCCTCCACCACTACTCATAGAAGAAAAGTAAGATTTTAAAAAATAACAAAAATAACTTTTTCAGTGTGTTTCAATTCGTTCCTTCAAATTCCCCTATTTCTGTTTAAACCATTCCATCACCATGCATAGCAGTTCCCTCCCCTCTATTTTCTTCTGCCATTTCAAAGCAGGATGCCTCCATTGCCTGCTTCCACTTGTATCAGCTCTAGAGGACAGTTCAAACAGTCTAAATGAAAGATCTCACAAAACATTGCATTCAAGCATACTTCAAAGAAGAAAAACTCCCTGAACAAACCTTCAGTAATCTAATACCCCCATGTTAAGACGGTTTTTTGGACGGGTTCTTGTTTACTTGTTGGTTACCTTTTTGTATAAAGGACTTGGGGAATCTGGTTCCTAAGTTCTACATACTGGATTTTTAGTTTGCCAAGACACAAAATATTCCTGAAAGCTCACATTTTCATGAAATAAAATGCCATTTTCCTGCCCGATCTGCTCACTGATTAGGACTGGCATTAGGATACATCAGCAGAGCATTTAAAAACAAAAATCACACATAAAAATTAGGTGGCTTTGAAAAGTCTAGCTTAATTCATTTTGCTTTTTCACTTGTATACTGCAATACCAGTACCTGTTTACCCTACTGTACACTCAGTCTCTGTCTGAACCATTCTTCTTCGGTCTGAGCTTTGTAGTGACAGATTTTGGTTAAAAGCTGGGGGGCTTTCAGAGTCATTTCTACAAGCAGTGGAAATTGAAGTTCAACTTGATTCTAACAAATGAGAATGGGGATAGGAGAAAATGAGTTGTGCTTGGTCTTAATCATTAATTACTGCAGTCATTCAAAAGCCACTTTGAAATTCCACTTAGAACAAGTTTTCTGGCTTATTTGTTAAAGTGCAGCTGGATTATGTTCCCTGTATACAGTGGTTTCAATGCTTAACAAGACTTTCTTTGGCATATCAAATCAACAATTAATTCAATGTAGCGCAGCATCATCTTCCTGTGTTAATACCTGCTTCCTTTCAGCATTAACCCATGTTGAAGAAAGTATGCTGTGTTTGACAAAGTAATAGTGACAAAAAAATTATGTCAGCTGTTTCTGATTATGTGCTCTTCAGTTGTAGTTCACACACTTTTTGACAGCTTCTTCAAATATACCTTAAATTAAAAACAAAATGAGAATATTTTCCCTTTCCTCTTTCTGCCAAACAGACTATATGAGCAGCTGTTAGATACAGACAAGAATACTCATTCCATTATTAATCTCATTTGAAAGTCATGCATTATCTGTTCTGTTGTACGTATACTTATTCATTTGCACTACTGGCATATTCAGAATCTTGATTTCTATAAAATAGATAGGAACTATTCAGCTTATGGTTTGGATATTAACTATTGGCATATTAAATTCCACTGATATGTTCTCCATGACATCTTTTTGTTTAAAAATCTCAGTGCCAGAATATTTGAACATTGAATATTTGTGAATATATGAATAGTTTATTGATTGCACAAAAGCCTTTTCTCTACTCTATAATGATTCTGCACCTACGAAATACTTGCATTGTACAGAGAATAATAAAAACTCCAGGACAGGAATTGTGCAAAACAAGTCATTCTTGTCAATAGTCGTGTATTTCAACATTTCTAACAAAAAGAGGCAGCTTTAACATATTTATTTCCCAATTCTTGAGTCAACTTTTCTGCTTTCTTTACATAGCTTATCAGAACAGCCAAGTTCTGTGGGCAAGTTACTAAAATAATAATATAAAAATATTGATATATTTTGATGGAAACAGATTAAACAGATACAGGGACTCATTTTGGAAGTGATATGACAGTGTACAGTATACTTACTATTTGCAACTAGAGAATAAAACTGTTATCAAATTTCAGTACTGTTTTCTTTGAAGAGTCCCCTTAACTGTCAAAGCAATATTAGTGGAACATCTGCTGCCTTTTTTCCTTCACATGGACAGTTACGCAATCAGGTGCTGCATCTTCTTGGACATGCCTTTAACTACTTGAGCATGACATTTGGGATCAAAAACTACAAAGTGCGGGTCTGTCGCAAATCTCTGTCCAAGAATTAAACGCATGCACAGAGTAAATCCTTTTCTAACGTTAGAAGAATCTCTCCTCCCCATCCCCAGAGTAAACTGCTGACCATCCTTCTTGATGGCCTTCTGAAAAACAGGGGAAAATGAATACACACAAAGATTTTTACAACAAGACGTCTGAAAACTATTAGCATTTGTTACAGCGTTGCAGAACGTGAATTCAGTTAACTGTGAAATCATGCTCTTGGTGAGCTATTTTCACTGGCTGGGTATAACACTCCCCGGCCAGGGGAGAGGCACGTGAGAGCTATTCAAAAGCAGTTTAGTTCTCTGCTCTTGGGAAAACATGAAAGCCACAACTATTAGCCTAACTAACTCAAACAGAAAACAAACAGGAGATTGCCCTTCTCAGATATAGCCCTGGCTGGTTTGCGTGCTTGCATGGTGCCCTGAGAAGCACTGGGACTCTGGCCTTGACATTCCCAAAATGCCAGAGCTCAAGCATTGACCTCAAGTGCTGAAACTTGACACGCAGACACAAGAGAGCCTGAGGCTCTCTGATGAAGTTCAGTGCTGGTCCTGCCCTAGAAAAACTGCTAAGGGGAGGCCTAATTTCATACAAAAGCAAATAGAAAACACTTAATTACAAACATGACTGCTTCTAATGAGTCTTTCTCACCTCAATTTAAAATGTTTGGGTTTGTGCATGTATTTAAGGGTGTTGAAAAATATCCACTCTTACAGCATTTCTCAAGAGCTTGGCATAAGCTTCCCCATTCGCCAGTTTGTCTCTTCAGTTTGCTCTAAACTTGCTGTCCATTACCAGAATTATTGCTGCTAAGATGTGCCCACCTCCTCCTCTAATGTCGCATCTCATTGCCTAACCTGTGTGTACGGAGAGAGAGGCCTCTGGACAGCATGGATACAATCAGCACAACATTTTGTTGCAAGAACAGATGGATTTGATCTTGCTTTGTTCTTTTGCACAATTGCAGCAGGACAACTGAGAACTCAGAAAGGAAATTGCTTTAATCTTGCACTCTTTTTAGCGTTCGTCTTCCGTGGTTTTGCGTCAAGCTTTCAGTTCCTGTTCACAGGCTAACATATCCTACCAATGCAGCACAGAAGTTACTTTGTTAATGGAAAAAGCAACAGCATCACATGAATGAGTGAAGATTAGTCATGTTAACAAAAGCGATGAAAAGAGAACAAGCCACTTTTTGTTTAGACTAGATATTTATTAAATTACCCTACTAGCTGAATTTAATACAATCTCATAATCCTTGACTAATTCTAGTTGCATATTCAATTTTCCTCATATATCCAATCATTTCTTTCAGTTCTGGTTTGACTTTCATAGTTCCATCACACAAACAACAGATTTCTCTAAAATAAGTATTTTAAGTTAAATACTAGGAATATTCTTTCTGTAAATTTAGTTTTCCAAACTACTCAGTACCTAAACATCACAACAGAGCTTTAACTCTCTTTGCATTCATATTTTTAAAGCCCTAGGCCTTTGGTTGCCATAATCCTACAATCAAAAGTTTGACACTTCCAGGCCAAAGGTTGGTGGAACAAGCTTGCTTCAGCCACATAGTTTAGAAAAAAGGTGATATGGAAACTATTCCCATTCCTCTCCCTGTTGTTAGCTGCCTCAGATTAGCAGACCCTACTAACCTTTCCAGATGCGTCAACAATTTACTTTCAAACTTCATACATAAACACAAAATCATGCAAAGACAGGAGACTACATAAAAGCAAAATACATGGGTTCAATCTCTGCCAGCATCTGGATTAGTTTAAATAACTAATAATTCAACAATGATTTTATTTATAATATTACCTGAAATGCTTTTTAGTAGTTCCACCAGAAGGGTATATTAATAACACTGCCTTAATGGGAAACCTACAGCTGAATCAGATTTGCACTAAAAACAAACAAACAAATAGCATGAACCCTCTGGGGAGTTTTTCCAAGTAAAATGCATTTATGCTATTGATGCAGACAACCATCATTCCCAAAAGCCAGTTATTTTTCCAGTGAATGGGCACTTTCTTTCCCACAGCTGAATCCAAACGTTTTCTACTTTCAAGTGAAATTCTCATTCATCCAGCTGTTTTACGAGGTTGGCATCCTGTAATTATGCTTTAATTAAATAATTGCGCAAAGTAATGTGCAACACACACAACATAGAGAGTAATGTGTGAACGAATTATTGTCTGACAATACCTACAGCAATGTTTCAATACCCTGTGTGAAAGAGAAATACCAGGTGCTAATACCAGAAACAGACTAAATATGAACTAGAAAGGCTAAAATGAAACAGAGAGGAAATATCTGATTCACTGGTTGTCCTAGCGGTGAGATCTTTAATAGGAAGATCTTTTTACCAAGGAAGACGCGTCATAACAAAAAAAGTCTCTCCAAAAAGGGGGGAGAGAAACGCAGACAAGTTCATTCCTTTCAACAAAAATTATACAATTAAATCATACTGATGGATCAGGAACTTTCACATATAGGTATGTGGACCGAAAAGTTCACTTGAAATCTGAATCCCTTGAAAATAGGGGAGTTAAACATAATGAGTTACATGATTCTCTCTTCCCTTTTTTACCTATTAATTTTTCAGTACTTTTTTTTGTAACTAGAGGGTAAAGTGCTAAAAGTCAACAGTTCTGGAGAGGCTACCAAAGACCGTTCTCACAAAATTTTACCCCAAATATACTGCATGCATTTATTTCGGTAGTTCTGATAGCTTTCCAACTGATCTACATGTGTCTTTTCAGCATTGTGTATATATACAAATCTTTCTGTGACCTGGGAGATGGGAATCCACAACATCGCCTCCAATTTGCCCATTCCCTTACTCAAAACAAACACTGCTTCACAATGACTGGACATGACTTGGCTCACAAGTAGGTGGTCAGCAGCTGCTTCATTGCTATCATTCATTAATATCTTGCTAACCTCATTTAGACATCTAGTAGTGTACTCCATGATAGTAGCCACCAGCTACTTATTTATATTTTATGATTTTATGGTGGTTACAGTGTTTCTCTATCACCTACCTGAAGTGAATCAGGCCTGGAGATCTTATTTAAGGCACAAATAATCCTGTCTTGTACTGCACTGGGATGATTGTCTTTCTGTGGCACCTAAGAGCTCATTAAAGGCATATCACCAATGCAGCATTCACACCATATGGAAAATAAAAACATGAATAAAGAAAGAAACAAAATAGACTTTTAAAATCCTTAGTACAACTGGAAAATTTGGTCACTCTGAAGATTTACCTTCTTAACTCCACAGCCCTATGTTAAATTACTTGATGTCACACCCAAATGTGAGAATTGGAACTTAAGGTGCTTGGCATGAATATGTCAAATAATAATTTTAGGCAATAATATCCTAAATGAGGTGTATGGAACAGCCAAACAGTTTAGTGATTTTACAGTCACTAATAGGCAGCTTAGCCACCTTATGTGCTCCAAATGTATACCTTCATACATGAATAATATGTAATTAATAAAATACAGGTAAGAGATAAAAGCATAGCTTTTTTTTCTTTTTCTTTTTCTTTTTTTTTTTCTACTCCTTTTGCCTGTTCACTGAGATTGATAACGTATTTCAGTTCAGAATTGTGCTGGGCTGTGAGAATGAACACAGTCACTTATGGTGTCAGCTGGCAGACGGTAACTTGGAAAACCATTCAGGAGTCTAAGAGCCACCACCCATTCTGACACCTTAATTCCTCCACTCATCACTTCTGACAGCACCTCTTCCTTTGGAGTGCTACAAGAAAATTTCAAATCCCCTTTAGTGGTGAGACATTAGATAAAACTTAAAGCACTTTTTAAAAGATAAGTTAAATCTAGCTGAGGAAAAGCAGCAAAAATACAAAATTGTTTGGCTTGCAGAACCACAGAAGCTTCAAAACTTGTTGATCTGACATGACCCAAAATGCCTAATACTTTTATGAATTAGTATTATATATTATGTTTCCTGGTATCACACCTAAATTCTCTAAAGCAATATTAAGCTAGTTTTTTAGATGTCTCTATGGTCTGCAAGAAATTTCCACCCTCATCTTTTCTCCTTTCTTATCTGTTTTCAGCACGATCTCTCCACACAGGATTGGTTTCTGGAGACCTCACCAACCGGAGGTCTCACTGGCCTCTTGGAATTTATTTCACAAAACAGTACCAAACCGCACTGGCTTTGTCCCAGTGGCCAGCTACTAAAATTGCACTCATCTTTTCTGTTTTTTGGAACCTGGATTTTTCTTTTTGTTGCTGTGACTAACCCATACACTCATCATTTGTCTTTTCTTTTTCTGTAAATCTATGAAAGTTGCAATATTTATACGGAAATGTTTACTGATTTATTGATCTATGGCTGGTACACCCCAAGGTATCTGAGTAGCTTTCATTTCAAAACCTGAATTACCACAGAAATGCAAAAAAGCAATTTATTATCTGAAAAATAACATACTCAAATACTGGACTTCACATCTGAAAAATATCAGTTTTAGTCAAAACAAAGTTTTAGAAAAGGGCTAGATATTCATGATTCTGGCCATACAATTCTTTTGTCTTTCCAGGAATAGAAATGGTTTCTGAAAGGACCTGATCTTGCTCTCAATGATTTTGATGTGATCCCAAGTGACCAAGGGCAGAAGTTCCATCTGTGTCATTCTAAGCCAAGCGCATTGATAACATGGGAGTGGTATTGAAACTACAGTTTAAAACTAACTAGAATTTAAAATAAACTATCTACAGTTGCCTCTTAACCCATTTGCCGAAACAGGTAACTTAAGGAACACAGAGCCAATTATATTGAGGTTTGCTCACTCCTTTTAACAGGAGCTGCCTTAACTGGTAAATTTTACTTAAGAACAAAGGGTAAAAAAATATATATTTTTAAATAAATTTTAAAATTAAAATTAAATTTTTTTAAGGTTATTTCTGATATCTGCTTACCAGATCCTACTACTTCTCACAGACTCTTAGAGCTACTGGAGGGAGATATATCACAGGAACAAAAGTTTTCACTTGATGCAATTCATAACTCCTACCTTGACTAAATCCATTTCTCAAGCACCAGAGGAAACTAAACCACGAAGCAATGGATTTTCTTCTACACATCCAAAACACTTCTGTCAGGACATCATGGTAAGTCAATCAGAAGTTTAGAAATTCAGTCCTCCTCCCTTCCCTTATTTACTTGGTGACAATATTTTGGGATAATTAAAGTGCCTAAAAATTTATTCTAGGTTTGATTCCAATCCAGTTCCTTACAATTATTGTGATCTTTATTTGCCATATACAGTCAGCTTCCATTACTTAAAATGGTTGAAGTTCAGGGAAACAGAGAGACAACTAAATGAAACATTGGCCTGAACCCAGATCATGAACCTATGGACTGCTGAATTTTAGAGTGTAACCCAGGTCCCAGCTAAGCACTGAACAATGCAGAAAGGACAGATTCAAAAACCTGTAAAAAAAGTCTGGACATATTTTTGCAGACTAGATTAATCTTTGCAAGGGCAGAAACTATTGCATTTCAGTCCTCAGACTTAGTTAATTTATCTACCACATGGAATATCAATTGCCAGCAAATATTGGACTGGGGAATGTAAAACTTACAAAAGATGTAACATCTTGCTTCTTTATGTCTAGGATAGTATTTTCTTTTTCCTATTCACAATGTTAGTGACAGATATTCTTGTCTCAGTTTGTTTCTACGTAGCATGAAATATTCCAAAAGGATTTAGTGCTGTGCTCTCTTACCTAACTCCACATCTGTCTGGGGCCACTGGGGCACACACAAACACCTGCACAAAATGGACTAATGGTACAAGTTCCTGTGGAGGCATTCACATACATTTGGTTTATTCTAAATCAAGACTATATATTTGCAGTTGCTATCTTATGCCTGTACCAAAACCAGTCCTCAATTCATACAGAAAGTGCTATGTACTGCCTTGGCTTAACGAGTGTTTTTAAACAGACGAACAAAGTAACACAAGAAACTGAGTGACAAGTTTCTCTTCACCTCCTACTTGTGTTACTCCATTTCGCTCTTCATTTCTTCCTCCCACTCGTATGCATGCATTGCCAGGCAGATGAGAAGGTTACACAACCAGTTTATCGTAAACCTTTAAAAGCAGGTATGTCAGATTAGTGGAGTACTGTCAATACATGAATTGTCTATACAGTGACATCTCTAGTTAATGCAAGACAACTTTGAGCCCACAGTTTGTTCCTGAATTTGGAAAGGAAACCTTTACACAGATGATTAGCAGGAAGATATTCACATTTCAGACTAATTTCTATTTCTTACTGCAGCCTACCGTTAACTTATTTATATTGAAAAAGAAAGACAGACAAACTAATCAGCCAAATTAATTAGGGAAAACAGAAAGGTTGTAACTCGGCACCCTGCACCATTGAAAGCTCTTCAAGCACCAGCTTTCACTCTTGCTGCCGTCTGCTCTGTTCCCACAGGCATCCCTTCATATCTCCCCGATACAAAGGGAAAATCCTAGTCTCCCGTAAATTCCTGCAATCCCGCTTTACTCTGCTTAGAATCGTCCCCTAAGATCAGCAAACCCTGAACCTGAAAACAGGCTCAGTAAACGACTACTGACGTTACAGAAACCGAGGCATCTCCCTGAAGTTTTACTATTACATACCTCCGTGCCTTGCCCATCAGCTTCACTAGGCAGCAGTCATATAATCTGGTTGCTAATAATATTATAGTACAGCATAACATTTCACTAGAAACCACCCTATGCAAAGAGCCCGAACCATGCTGCATGAGAGTGAATAATGCCTCCTCACTACAGAAAACAAATGCGTCAGAAAAAGAAGTTTAAGTTAAATTTAAAACTTCAATTTAAAGAGTTGAGCAGCTGTTAGATTCAATACATTCACAGTTCAGCTTCTGTTGACAGCTTAAGGTAAAGTATAACGATGGGTAAACAGAGGTAAAACACATCAGAAGTAACAAAATCCTAAAGCACAATATAATCCTATGTTGAAAAAAAAACAGTCACCAATCACTGTTTCTACAGGCAACTCTGGGTTGACCGAAAACAAGTCACTGATTACAAAAAAAGCAAGCTCAGCCCAGCAACATCCCAAGTTTCCAAGACTGCACTAACAGTAGATCGTAACTGCATGGAAATAGCAGAGGGCAAAGGTTTAATCTGTAAAACAAGCCTTAGTATGTCTCTGGAGCTCTGATTAAGAAGCCCAGCTCTTAAGACACTGGTGCTAACTTGATGTATGAAATAAGGCACTATCACTGTGAGAACATACTGCTAATAAACTTATAGGCTACTGAGTCAGCTGCATATCGTGTATATTTAGGCCAGGTATGCACGGCAAACGGTACGCCAAAGCATGTTGATATTTATAGGTTACTGGGTCAACTGTATCCTGTGTCTAGTCGAGCCGATCATGCATAGCGTGCTGTATGCCAAAGACTGCTGAAATCTGTCACTTGAGTAGTCCCAACAAAGCGATCCAGCACACTCACACGACCTACAGCTGGCTGTTACTTGCATTTGTCAAAGACCTGGCTTGCAAAAATATGAAGCATCCAGACTGTTTCAGAGAGACTCTAAATAAATGCATAATACATTTCCTATCAGCAGTGCATTATCCAAACATAAACATTAGTAACCTCACAATAATTATCTTTGGAGGAAGAGAAAGTAGCATTCTCTTCAATAAAAGGTAAAATTCTTTCTTTTTGTACTTGTCTGAGAATAGGTCAGAGGTATTTCATCTTCACTGAAAACAATTTTTCATACAGAGCTTAGAAGTGTTACAGACTTAGTGGTTTGCCTATTTTATTGATAACGAGTGATCCCTCAATAATCCATGAGCAACAATTAACTTTCAATAAACATATCAAATCAAGCTGACTTTTCTCAAAGCTAATGGCAAAAGTAATAAAAAGGTAGCCATCACAACATGCCACTCAAGCTTAATCTAGGTTTATTTTCAGATGAACAGACTACTGAAATTTAAAAAGAGGAATCCGTATCAGGAAATCTCAAGCTCTTGTGAAGAAAATAAGTTATCACTTACATATAGCCTTATTTAATTTTTCCACTGGTCTCTTCAAAGTTATGACTTAATATCTTAAAATCTATCAGAGGAAAGCAACACTCATTGATCACCAATAAATGTTGCTTAACAAGTAGCAATGTTCAGAGAAGCAGCAAAATACTGAATAACCACTACATAGTATTGAACTTCAGAAGTAAAGCACAGTTAATATTTGGAGATAGAAGCTTAGTATTTATAAAGCAGTAGTTTGCACCAGGAACCTGGCTATGACTTATACTCAACTGACGATGAAGTGTACCTACAGGAGAACGTATTACCATACATTCCTCACAGAAGAGGATAAATGCTACAATAAAACAGCAGCAAACTTATTAACGTGAGGCTTGCTTTACGACGTTCATTCATTATTAACGGTGAGAGTTTACACAGTCTCTATTAGGATCACAGGGCAAGCTAACAAGCTAACTGTGTTCTGCTCCTGAAAAACGTTTTTAAGCACGCTTCCATGCTAGGAGAAGGCTCAGCTCCCCGTAACCAAAGCTTTCACTGGAAAACACTATTTCAGTGGATATTCCACAAGTCTTTCGCTAACAATTACGTTGTAGAATAAAAACCGCTGAAGCAATTTCAATCATGCCAAAGTGAGCCTGCATATTTAGAAAAATTCTTAAAAGCATTTTCTTTAGATATCTTTTACAACAATTGGCAATGAAATTACTCAAACACTGTTGTTCACCTGTCTCTGAGACAGACCAGATCATCTGGAAGGGCAGAATACCTCATATGACACAGGGCAGAACTGTGCCCACAAGGGAAATAACTTTAAAGCCTTTTTTTTAACCTCTTTTCCTACATTACTACCAATTCCAATCACCTTAAGAAAAGCCTGTGTGGGTGTAACAAAATTCATTTTATGTTAATACAGAAGTGAAGGGCATCTCTGAGAAAAATGGTTTTTAAAAAAGAGCTCAAGCAAAATACAGTGAGTTTCAACTAATCTTTGTTATTTTTGATACTCACACACTGCTAAATAACAACTCAACAGAAGAGACAACCTGGCAGAACAAGTAAACTGTTTAACAGACAAATATGAATTACAAGTAGCAAACAATTTCTTGTTCACCAGTGATCAGAATTACCGAAGCCGCAAATCTCCTTGTTAAATGCTACTGATGGGTGAATGATGCAAATAGCTCTCCATGAATATTCATTCTAAACTATAAATGAATTTGTTTCAGCCCTATCCATGTTGCTTTTACCTTATACAAATGGAAAAAGGATGCCAAGCGTCCCCCAGAACAGGGTTCATGAAAAATTTCAAGCGTTATGTGTGCAGGTTCTTAGGGAAGCTATCATTATTCTTTAAAATAGCATATATAAATATGCTTTTTCCCTGTAGGAGATTTTGGATCACCTCTCTTCATTTTAGGAGCACATATTGGAAAGAAACCTCGCCTGGCTTTATCACAAATAGGTAAGAACAACTATGAAGTCTGTTTTTCAGAATTTGTTAAATAAACCCTATCAGCTGAGGAGAACGTGATCTGTCTGTTCACACCTCTACCAAAGCAAGACAAAGAAAAATTATTTTTTTCTGCAAGCTATATTCTTGCAGGGAGAATACTCGACTGTAATCTTAATCCTTGAGCGAGATCAGCATAGCAGAGTTCTGCAAGACTCAAAAATAGGACAGTCACTTTTGTGATTTATGACAATACCCCAGCAGAAAGAAAGCAGTATCCAACATTGAGAGGGGCTGTAACTAAAACTCCTGAAGCAGTCTTGTTTTAGTCATTGGCATATCTTATCATTAGAACTGCCTTTGCCTTTTACCGTACGTATTTCTATGAGCAAAAGCAGTCTTAAGAGTTGAGTTAAACTACAAGCGAGGATGGGGAGCTGAGGTCCTAGCAGTAGTGCTGACAAAAGTAGCTCTGTGATCAGCATGACTACAGCATACTTAGCAGCTTTGCTGTCCTGACATGTCCACACTGGCTTTGGACTTGAACTAGTTATTCTGTACATCACTTCTTTGTGCTGCAGAGCCAAAAAAGCATGGCTGGAC
Source organism: Struthio camelus (assembly GCF_040807025.1). NCBI lineage: Eukaryota > Metazoa > Chordata > Aves > Struthioniformes > Struthionidae > Struthio > Struthio camelus. Next base: position 101,795,174 of record NC_090942.1, read on the forward strand.
CACAGACAGGGATCTCCAGCATGGTGCTGCATTGTGCAATGCTGAGAAGCTGAAGAAGGAAAAACAAAGAATAAGTTACTTAGCTTTTGATGTTCAAAAGCAAAAAAAAATTAAGCAGATGAGAAAGATAAATTTTAAAATGGTTCAGAGAAAAAATGAGAAACTGTTTATGGCTGGAAACTACCAAAGAGAAATGCAAAAAGTCACAAATCCTTTCTCTGCTCTTTCCCGACAATGTTAGGTTGAGGCTGGCTGCTGAACAGCCTGGGAGAAACACAGCCATCTTCTCTTCTGTTCAGAATCTGTGGATGACCAGAGAAGCTGGAGTACTTCTTGCAGTAGCACTCACTCAATGCAGCTCTCCCATAGAAGGGACCAATTCAGAGCCTTTGCAGAAAGCATATTAACACACAGCTGTACTTCACTATTTCTGAATGTATTCTTTTTGCTTCTGCTTCGTTCTAAGGCAATAGAAAGGCTAATTTAGGCCAGCAATGCATGTATGTTAGGGCAAAATCCCAATATACCAGTTTACCAAGTGCATGCTTTCATGCGATTGCTGTAGCAATAATGCTATTGTAACATTTATCCATTTTTTTTCAACTTCTACAACCTCAGCATTCACAAACTTCTTGAACCAAGCTTTATCTAACTACATTTAATCACCAATGTCACTCTTAAAGCTACTTGCAGCCACAGATCATTTCAGCATCAACTAACCTGAAAAGCACTGATATGTTTGGAGCCTTTCATAATCCTGACTTCAAACACTGATGAAACGTGTGCAAGTACATTCACACACAGCAGAAGCTACAAAAATCTGCCACCGAACGTGCTTAATATAGCATGTATAATGACAAGAAAGTAAAGAACAGGAGAAATATGCAGCACTCCAGAGACACCCTCCCAATACGCCAGTAATATATCACTGACAACGGAGACAATATGTATATAACTAACTATAGGATCACATAGAAACTACTCCTTTCTCCTCCAAGAGATTTTTACTTAACTAGACAACCTACAGCTCTAAGCCTTCTAGATCCAAAAAGCTTCAAGTTCTGAACTGGCAGATTTAGTCCTGTTTTACAGATGGAAAAACATGCATACAGCTGAAGATGGCCTATGTACCGAACTCCTCTAGCTGCTGCTTCACATACATGCCATGTATAGGTAGGAGCCCTCATCAACGGGATTCTTTCAGTTTCAAGAGCAGATCTGTGAGCAACAAACTACAACTTCATCTGGCTCAGGTTATCACAGGTTACAGCCCTGGGGTAATCTTCAGCTACAACCCTGCGCTATTCTTTTTTTGAAGGCTTTTGCATATATTGAACACGTAACACTAGCATCACCCTGGTGTTTAAAATGAACAAACCTTAGCTCAAAATCTACAAACTGGAAAACTAGCAAGAGTTTTAAGCCTGCTGTTTTATGTCCATATTTGTGTTATGAAAAAAATAGAAAACTAATTGCAGATGTTAGGACTGGAATTGTGACTGATGGATAATAGGTTTGAGGGTGCTTTTGAACGTCACTGAGCAAGGCTCGTGTTGTGAGACTTGCGCCCTCTACGCGCTTGGAAACATTGGAGAGGGAGGGTTGCTTTTGACATCTGCCAGAGGACACATGAGCACGTGCTGGACACTAGTTGTTGTTCCCTGGCAACGGGGCTTTTTCTCTTAGCAACAGAAACAGAAGAGTAAAGCTTTTCCAGAGAGATTACAGACACAAAAAGTGAAAAAATCATATTTCAGTGTCAGCAGATCTTGAAGCCTAAGAGGATTTTAATTATTTAGTTTAGATGGTGTGAATAAACAAAACTTCTTAAACAACAAAGAGATGTTTTACACTACAGCTCTCTGTAGAAGTGATGGCTGCTTTAGGTCTCTACAACCTGAGGGACCCTAAGTTAGTCATTTTGTGGACATCAGTGTAAGGAGAATGTTAAAACAAGCTTATAGCTAACCATTTAACTAGTGGATTTCATCTGCAGTTTTAAAGAGCCTTTATTTTCAGGAATGGCTACATATGCCAGAAGCACTTATTCTGGGCATTTGAAATGTCCATAGGGAAAAAAAACTATGATTTTTCCTGTTTCTCTACTCCCAGATTTCTAGTTCTGTGTCTGTACAATCATGTAACAACACTGGAAAAATCACTTCCAGGAACAGAGTAAAAAAATCCATACATATACTCAGCTAACTGTTTGTCATCAAATGAGGAATTTTAGAATTACTTTTTAATGAAACCTTACCACAAATGATACAGAAAAATTGAACCATTTTTTCCAGATTTTTTTTTCCTTATTCATTCATGCATTCATTACACCTTACAACCATGTCTGCCTAGGTGCAATCTCACTGCACTTGGAGTGCAAATCTTGCCTATAATAAACGCCTAGGATGTTCATGACATCAGAGCAGCATTTCCTCTCTCTCTTTCTCATGCACAGCCTTAAGCTATTAACTGACTCAACCAGCTAGGTGCTGCCTCTCTCCTGGACTCCTAAGTTCCTGTCCACTTTGGTTGTGGTTTGAACTTCAGTTGCTGAGTTTAATTTTTGTGTTAATTAGGTGTGCTCCTGCAGTGTTACTGCCTGTCGCAGCTTCACTTAGGTGATCTGCAAGGGGTCATTGATATGCAGCGGAAGGCTTGTTTATTCAGTTGTCCTTCAGCCCAATTCTGGAGGTCATGAAACCAACCTTTTCATACCCCAAACATGCTGCCTAGGAAATGGAGATTACAGAGGTGGGAAGTGAGTGTCCTCCACTATTGCTTCAGACATCTGAAACAGCAAGAGCCAGCTATAATAAAGAAAGAGAAAAAAAATAATAATAATCAAACCCTTTTACCTTGGCTTCTTAAGAAACTAATGCCTAGGCAGTCAGACTGTCTCTGTGTTTCTCTCCCAAGACATTTCTAAACTCATTGCTAAATTCCATTAGAACTGGCCAAAGGACTTGTAAGAGTCATAAACTATTATATTCCTACCTTTCACGAAATAGGTATCTAGACACAGGAAAGTGACTTCACAGGCTACAGCATAATCTCAACTTTTGCCCAGCACCAGAAATATTTCTCAAAAGTCACATAAAAATTCTTCAGTCAAAGAACGTGCCTTCTCAGACAACAGAAAATCTATCTGAAAGACACAAATACAGAGGAAGTCAAGCTACACTGCTTCCGGAGTGAGTTTTTAAAAGGTAATTTCTGCTGCACAGACTGATCACAGTATTTTGCAGAAGTAGGGAAAAAAAATACAACTAGCATATGAGTGCCAGAGGAGGGATATCTAGAAAAAACACAGGCAGAGAATAAATTCACTTTTAAAAATCAGAGGCAAAACACCTCTGAGATGGGGACAAAAAGAAAAATTCACTTAGAAATCTCTCAAACTCTTCTTGGCAAGTGGGATGAAGTAACTGGCACTGCAAGTGTTTCCCATGGTGTTTTCTCTTGTGCATAATGAATAATTATTTATGTATATTCTTACAGAGTAAATGTTTCTCTATTACTGGTGCCCGAGAATAGATACTCAACTGTGGATACAATAGAGGTCATAATTTTGTCAAGACTGTGCCTTTTTTTGTTCAAGGTTTTACAAGTTTATTTTCCTACCTATTCGTTGGATGTAATTTGTACACCTGCATCCCTTTGCCAGTCAAAAAGGCAAAATTTTTTGGAAACACATCATACTCCATTCTACTGGAACCCAACTTAGATTTACCACTGTCATTTTTATCCTCTAGACCAGAGTTTTCCCTAATGATCCAGCTTCCCCCTTGCACAGCTCAAAAGGGAAGCACTTGTGTAGGAAACAAGAGTTACAAAGCATGGATCAGCACCACTGCTCCTCTCCAGGAAACCCTGTAGCGGATGACCAGCAGAGGCTGCGCTGGGGTTAGCTGTCAAAGGAAACCAAGACACAGGAGAGACATGAATAAAAAACAAAAAGGTCTCTTTATAACAAGTTAACAGTTGCAGAAATCTACAGTTCAGGGAACAAAGAAGTAGGTGCCAGGAAGCAGAGATATGGGACTATTTAATTTAAAAGGGGCAGGAAAAAGGTTATGAATAAATGAACCTGAATAAAACATCCACTGAAACAAAAAGCATCTCCAAAATTTCCTGATGTGCTGGCCTTAAAGGCATCACAGCTTATGTTTGGGCTTCTTTCTTACTTATCCCGTATATTATTTTAGGGTGGAGTCTTTTTCTTCCCTCCCTTAAAGCTTTGCTATTATTGCAGGATCTGATACCAGACTAAACAGTAATTATGGACCATGGGCATGGGTTGTAGATCGCATCAGCAGCTTTTTTCTTACACGTGAAGGGTTTTTATCTTCCCTCTGTTAACATCAAGTGAAAAGGACAGAAAAAGCACATCAGAAATAAGACATACAAGTAGAAATACGAACAAATACAAAATTGCACCTTAATAACTTTGTGATACAGAGCTCAGCATAACTATTTGCATTATTTGCTCTGCATATCTCTTTGCTTCATGTCCCTTACCCACTTGTTTAAAATACATTACTGCACATAGAGAGGTTTGAGGAGAAATATTTTGTATAAACTTAAATGTAACAAACTTCACAAAGAATTTCACAAGTTTCTATAAAATTATATCATATCTGGGCCAACAGATACATCAGATAAATGTTTTGTCTGTGATATGACAACAAAACAAAAAAGCTTGTGAGAACAGGCCTAGATATACAGATAGTCTTCTTCACAGAGAATATATACAGAATACATAAATATGTATGTGCATGCATATATGTACATACATATATTTATTTATACACCCACACACACACGTGCTGTCCATGCTGGGGTCCTCCTATCAAAAACACAGCGAAAATTAGCTAAAACAAAAGAATAACAAAAATTTGTCAAAGGCAGAAAAAAATCTGCTTGAAAATAAATTATTTTCTTACAGAAAGCAGCTTGATTAAATTGGTGAATGTATGCTCTAAGCAGTGTGACTTATACTGTAGGAAGAGAAATTGTTTAAAACAACACTATAGACACTACACACACAACACTATAAAGAACTAACCACACCTTCGATTTCCCACTTGTTTCTGAAGAAACTAAAGTTTTCAAATGAAAATCAATGGTTCCTAAGCAGAAAAGTTATTTTGCATACTTGTCACTTCCCTGTGTAGAAACATGCTTTTCACTAAAGGTTTATTACAACTTTTTTTAACATTGCAAGAGTGTGTAGCTTACTCCAAGGCACATTAAGTTAATTTGCAAATAAACTGAGAGAGCTATGCCTGCCTTCAGAAATGAACTTTATCAAATAGGTCCACCTTTGCCACAGATTTCCCATTTGCAAAATAAGGATAATGACACTTACCTCTTTTGAAAAGCACTGAGATGAGTAGATGATATGTAAGAACTTCATATCCACCTAAGATCTGGGTAATATTACTGCTAAGGTAATCTCATGTTTTGCCTGAAGAAGTGCAGAAAAGGGAACCTGATGCTTTTGAAAAAAAGCTAACAAGCAGCAATTCTAAAAGTATCTTCCGGTACTCTTTTTACCTTATTGAAGTGCTACAAAGAGACCCATAAAGCAGATCTTATCTGTTTTCCTTCTGCTGCTTCTCATCAAATGTGTTTCCTTTATCAGCTCTGCAAACCACAGGACATTTTTCTATCTTATCTCTCACGATAAAGATTGCAGGCACAGTATGAATTAATGTCAGCCTAAAAATTGGCCATTTTCCACCGAAATAATGTCAGTCCTGCAAATTAGCTTTTTTTTCTTCTGTAAACATTAAGAGAAAATATTTTATCGACATTTTATTTATAAATATGATGCAGTTACATATCTTCATATATGATGTTTCCTAAGAACTTTTTTGCTCAGTAAGAGATTAAAAAAAAACAAAATAAGGAAACATTCATTTAATGCAGGAATCCATTATTTATGACTTTAAAGCTATATTTTCAAAGTTTCATCCTAGTAGTACGGTATGTACATGTACATCAATGAATTAATTTTACATGTTTACCTCATTCTTCCAGATTATAAATGGCAAGAATCAGTTCCTGATAATATATTTAAATCAACTTCTAAATATGAATAAATTTTAAACCAGACAATTTTTTCCACATTTTTTCAACTAATAAGGAGAAATTTCCTAGTAGTTCAGCTGCCTTAGAGCATTAAAACCAAAATCAAAACAGAATTAAACACTTTTTCTTCCTGAAACACAAGGGAACAATTTAACCTATCATGAAAACGGATGGGAGCTATCAAATGAAGAACACAACCTACATTACGCTTTTATATGCAACAAAATGCAAGCTTTTGCAACGCTTGCCAAAGCAGCGTCTGGCAAATTAATGATAAAACTGATACGGGAAAACACATCTATACAGACTTTTGTGTCCAACAGTGGGAAGCGGGAACCAAAACAACAACAAGAAAGCTTGATAAAAAGTAAAAACCTGTCTCTACGCTTGCAGCAATTCTGTGAAATCTTACCAAGTTATTGGGTATTTTCTGAAGAGTATTTTCCTGTTATATCCAGTCTGTGGAGGACTGGGCGTTTTACCTGTTGTACCATGTGCAATGTCTATGAAGACATGGAGTAAAACACAGAGGAGGTGATTTTTACACACAAATGACTCACTGATATTATATGCCTTTGACAATTAATATCTTAGCAATGCCCCCACCTGGTGGCCAGGTGGCAAATTTTATTCAGCCAGGTAAGGGATGCAGAGGGCCAGTACACATCTCTACAGAATGGCCCTTACTCCGTGTTTTTCCTGACTGGAAAATTTAGTCAAAAGATGATTTGACGAGGAGAAGGGTTTATACTACACAACCTACCCGCAGACAGCCCTTTGCTTCCTGAAATGTTCCCTGCCCAGCCTGATCCAGGTGTTAGACGACATGGAATGACTGTCCACTATGGTCAGGGGAAGAAAACTTTCCTAGGAAACTAGATCGATATAGGCCAAAAAGGTTTCCATCTTCACGGTAGCGGAAGAGAGGAAGCCTTTCAGAGCAGCAGCTGCCCTAACCTGGTTTGGAGGACGACCAAGAGTCCCACCAGGCAGAGACCAGTGTGAGCTGACAGCCAGCAGCCAGCCCATCTCACCAAAAGTGAGTAAATAAAGACATATTACAGGCTGGGGGACCTTGATTTTTGAGTTCCAGTTCATGAACAGATACAGTTTGTTTTTTTTTTTAATCAGCTAGTTAAAGTCTATGCCATCTTTTCTTGTGCATCTCAGTGAATCATCACAGAAACAAAAGCAAGAAGCACACAGCAGTTCCGAATTCTTTTAAAAGTAGATTTGTTCCTCCTCATTTCAAGGGTATTCATTAGAAAGCTTTTGTAAAACACAGTCAAGTAACTTTAGAGTCATTCATCAGTCAGCTCTGAAAAGTTAACAAATAGCACAACTCTATTGTGCGATTGAAAAGATAACTAAGTCAACGTCAACATTTCCAAAATTGCCAGTACTGGATATTCAACCTGAAAGACTTTCAACTTGCCTGTTCCCTAGATCTCCCATCAGGATTCATTTCATGCAATTGTCAGCTTAAAAGCCCATGAGCAGGGTTACTTACATTTGGCAATCCAGAAAAGAAGTGCAGATGAGCAGCAGCCTTTTCAAAAGGTAAGGACCTTGTGCAAAATTGAAAAAGCTGTGAGCTAGAAACAACAGCAAAATCAAGACTGGCAAGGTTCCATCTGAGATGCACAGCATCTGTATGAGCAATACGCCTTCCAATACTGTAAATAAAGAGGCTCTAGGCAGTGTCTGACAGTGGATTAAATGTTTATTATACTTTAAAAAAAAAACCAACAACCTAGACTGCAAGGCTTTCAGCAAGAAGATGTTTTACCCAACCTCATTATGTCCTGAAGATGCTGCCCACCTGTCAGACCGAATACATGAATGAAATCAAAGCTGTTATATTATAGGAAACAGAAACATGAAAAGAAATGCCAGTGAGAGAAGTCACAATTAGTCAGTCTACAAGTGTTTACTGGGACTGGAAATTAAAACTGCAACAAGAGAAAGGGACCTGGCAAGTAGAGAAGTACAGCTGTACACAGCACTGCACTCGCTTTCAAATGCTTAAGTTAATCTCCTTATTGTTTTTAATACTAAAGCAAGGATAATAGGATAGGGAAACATGGTAATAAAACATCAAGGAGGAATTAGTTATATTTAGCAGCATTTGTCTTGCACAGCTTCAGTTGCATTTTGAGACACTCTCATTAGTATGTAGTGAGATAAGCATACACAGTAATGGAAAAATCCTATCCCCACTCCCTTACTCATATTCATTCTAAATAACTGAATTCCAGTTCTGGTCTTGTATAATTGTACTCTAACACCACTCACAGAACACATGTGTAGACTCCTGGAGCCAGAACATACTAGCTCCAGTCCAGCTCTTGACAGGGATTTCCAGGCTTGAATATGTAAAGTGGATATACAGGGCAAACTGGCCTCAATGTCTAAAATAATGAGCTTTTAAAACTGAACAGCTACAGCAGCTATTGCACAAGTTCTGCACCTGTGAAAAAGAACCTATACTTACACGTTGCTTTATGTTTGGAGATGGTACCTGGCATCTTCTAGGAGCAGGTAGAAAACTAAACAAACGGGAAATCACCTTCCCAAAAACTCAAACAGAACAGCGCCAAGGAAATGCAATAATTACAATAACTCTCCCTTTAACTTAGCATGCTTTTGCAATATAATGACATCAAATTGAGGGGGGGGGGCCTTTACTGTAAGACTACCAAGACACTGAGACATCAGAAACTAATTTATAGTTCAGAAAATAGTTTTAACGTTGTCATAACAATATATGTAAACAACAGCCCATCCTTAGGAAGAACAACAAAATCAACCTTACTATATGTACATTAGTACTCTAGCATGCAACAAACAGCACATAAATATGACATAGCATTGTACATACTACATAGCATTGACTCTATGGAAGGGGGGGGAAAGGGGGGGGAAAGGGGGGGGAAAGGGGGGGAAGGGGGGGGAAGGGGGGGAAAGGGGGGAAAGGGGGGGAAAGGGGGGGAAAGGGGGGGGAAGGGAAAGGGGGGGAAAGGGGGGGAAAGGGGGAAAGGGGGGAAAGGGGGGGAAAGGGGGGAAGGGGGGGAAGGGGGGGGAAGGGGGGGGAAGGGGGAGGGGAAGGGGGGGAAGGGGGGGGAAGGGGGGGAAGGGGGGGAAGGGGGGAAGGGGGGGGAAGGGGGAAGGGGGGGGAAGGGGGGGGAAGGGGGGAAGGGGGGAAGGGGGGAAAGGGGGGGGAAGGGGGGGGAAGGGGGGGGAAAGGGGGGGAAGGGGGGGGAAGGGGGGGGAAAGGGGG